>NC_133818.1:2658303-2909021 GCF_043250625.1 Sebastes fasciatus
GGAGGGAGGAGGGAGGAGAGAGGAGGGAGGAGGGAGGAGGGAGGATGGAGGAGGGAGGAGGGAGGAGAGGAGGAAAGGAGGAGAGGAGGAGAGGAGGAGCAGGAGGAGAAGAATGACACAGCCAGCAGTGATACCTGCGGAAGTCCAGCAGCGGGCGCGTGGAGGTGGGGATGCCCTGAGCCGGCCAGCTGAGGAAGTGGAACTGAGTGAGCGTCCTGGTCTCCTGGGTCTGCACATTCTTCAGGTAGAAGCTTCGCACCAGGAAATCGTTACACCAGATGTGCTCGGACACCAAGTTCACCTGGAGGGACATAAATAAATAAATATAAGCCCAGCTGCCGAATCAAACGTGTCCCTCCCTCCCTCATCCTGTTCTCACCTCGTAGATGTGGTAGAGGGACGAGCCCTCATCAGGCCAGTAGCGGTCACACTGTTTCTCACCGTCCTCCACCAGAGCCGTCATCATCACAATCACAGTGCAGCCATTCTCCCACACCATCTAACAACAAACACAAGATGATTCCTCCATATCAGCTACGATCAATGTAGTCATCCTGCTCGCTCTCAGCATCTGGAGGTCCCTGATGTTCAATGAAATGCTAAATAAATACTTCTCTCCTCTCAAAGCAAAGCTGGGACTTCAGCTTATGTTTTGTTTGTCTCATCACTGTTGCTAGCAGTCATGGACTCTTCCTTTGTCATCATTACTCTTTTTGTGTAATTTTACAATACATTTAGGATTTGATCCCAATGTCACCTTCAGGAACAGACAGGAGTAATTTAGTGTTTCCTAAAAACACACTTTCATACAAGCTTAATTGTATTAAAATGTTCAAATATTTGGCATAAAGATTGACTGAAGTTGGAGCTGTACTTTTACCTGAGATGGCTTCTTGATTATCCAGCAACAACAGTTACATTTAATGTTTTTTTTCTGTTTTTAATACAGCTTTTCCTTGAATTTTAAAGTAATATTTCCCTCTCTGAGTGCTTTAATCTTTGAGCGTTTCTTGGTGGCTGGAAATTCTTATTTCATCAGAAAATTATATAATATTTTTTTAGAGTCTCTCCATTGGCTTTATATTATATGTCACTATTCCTGTGTTTCATTTTTTAGAATCTAAAAATTCAATTTGAAGCCCGGATCTTTCAGCTACGTAGGTTACTCATGTTAGTTTAGATAAAATTAAAATAAAAAACAGATTTGTTTAATTTTCTTTAATGTAAAAAGAGAAAGTGAGTTTTTTAAAACAATGATGGAAAAACAGGTTGAAAACACAATATAAGGAAATTAAATTGAATATTTATTTTTATTTCATACACCACGGTTGATTTGAATGTTTGCACCACGGTTCAACTTCAAATGAATGCAACTCGTAATTCTGCTGACTTTATTTATTTTGTGTTTTACAGTATAGATGGTTGCAGGTGGACTGGTGGGAACTATGGAAGAGTCTTCAGATTTGTCCAAATCATGTGTATCTTTGCATCTTAACTATAAAGTCTATAAAATGTTATTATTATTGTATGATTTTGATCTTTAATCTTGTGTGTGATGAAGCTCTGAGGTAGGATATGTTTTTCTCTCGGTATTACAGCTGTTGAAGGAATTCAGATGAATTAAAGGAACTCCGATTAATCGGCCACCGATCGTTATTCGTTCTAAATAGTTTGGTCGGAGGTCTCTATGAAGGCCGATCAGATGACGCATCAAGTCTGAATTGAAATTTTTCAATATTCATTTGTCTGCTTTCTCGAAAGCTTCACAGCTGGACACACACACACTTAGTCATTATATCCACATTTCTGATGATTATTTATCAAAAATCTCTGTGTAAATATATTGTCAAAGCACCGATAGTCAACCCTACGTTATCGTCGCAGTATTGATATTGCGTTATTTGGTCAGAAATATTATATATCTGATTTTCCCCATATCCTCCAGCCCTACTACATTATGCCACTACTTGGTACTGTAATTTATATACACAAACTTAACACATAAAATGTAAATGAATGTTTTATTTTGCGTCTCACTGACCTGCCAGAAGTCAGAGATGGTGTGCGACAGGGGGCCTTGGGTGGCGATGTAGGCTGGCATCCTGGGGTCGTGCTCAATCTGAAGGGAGGCGGGGGTGAAAGGTTATACAGGGGCAAAGGTCACCTCGGAGCCAAGCACAAAGTCTCAGTTACCATGGAAACCAGCTGTGATGGTGCCAGCTCCACTGGAGCGACGGCGGGAAACTTAATTTGACGGACAGATACCAAAATGTTCAGTTCGTTTACACATCAGATTGTTAGGAGACATATTGATGTTTTTTATGACATAATAGTATAGTATGTCATATATCTAAGTTTTCTCCAAGATGTACAGGAATAACGTGGTTACCATGGTGACCATTGCATACTTACTATGGTGCTGGCGTTGATGTAGTCAGAGCGTGAAGGGTTGATCTCGGCTTTCAGCTTCACCCTCGAGTGGTCATCTGAAGGACAACAGTGACCTTTAACCCTTTTATGTCTGAATATTAATATTCCAGATGTCCTGTGCTTCATTTGAGCCTGACACATGCGGCATCTTTAGACTCACAGGGCACCGAGTCGGGGCAGCGGTTCTTCTTGGCGTTGGCGTCGCTCTGAGCTACGGAGACGGTGCTGGGCTCGGCCTGGTAGGAACACAGAGCCTCCCACTCCTTCATCAGACGGTCCTTGTTCCTCAGGTGGTCCTCCATGTAGGCCTGAGGGACAAAATCATATTATTCACTCAAAAAACAAACACACTGTGATATCACGTACACATCTTTTAATCTACATATTTGTATAGACTTTGTGTTGTTGTGCTTATGCTGTATAAATAGAGGCTGAGGGTTAATCCTCTGCTGCACCTATGCTTCCAGTGTCCGGTACTGACCAGTATCATGTGACCGGTGGAGATGTCCATGTTGGCCTGGGCCGGCTCCTCGCACCACGACGGCGTGCTGCTGTGGGAGCTCGGACTGGGCTGGGCTCCATCGCTGAACTGGGACGACACGCTGCTCACCCTGGAGTCGGCACCTCCGCCTCCTGCTGCTCCTGCTCCTCCCCCTCCAACGCCAGCACCACCTCCTCCTCCTCCTCCCACACCTCCTCCTCCTCCGCTCGCTCCTCCCACGGCGCCGAGGGCAGCAGCTTCCAGCCGTCCGAAGGCGCCTTTGGAGGCCATGTGCTGGCGACACAGGTCCTAGTGAGCCAGTTATGCATCATTGCTTTATCACTCTATCACTGCTCTTTTTACACAGCTTTTCAAATCCATTTCATGTGCTCCTGTTGTATTTATCTGATTACTTTTCTTATTGAGGTTTTATGATGTTTGCTGCAGGTGGTGGACAGCCATCATCTATGTTACTTTTTGACTGAAGGTGTGTGCATGACAACATTTATACATAGTTAAATGATAAAAAAAAATAATAAGATTGCTTATCTTTTATTTGTGCTTTTTAAAGAAATGCCTTTCATAATAACGTTGTTCTCTATACTACAAGTCCTGCTGTGTCAGCCATATTTGTAGTTTCTCTCTCTCCTCACCTGGTATTCCTGGTGGGTGAAGCTGCCCCCCTCTGGTCCCAGACCCAGCTTCTTTGCTGCCAGCCGGTGGGCGTGGTGACGCAGGCAGGCGATGGTCATGGCTGCCACCAAGATGCTGCCAATGCACGCCATGGCCACCAGTGTGGCGAACACCCAGCGGGAGCCACTGGGCTGTACTCGAGTTGCCAGGGGCAATGCTTTCCCATCATTCCTCTAGGACAGACAGAAAGAAATAACATAATCAAACATTAGCTAATGAGGTGGACATAAGTATGGAGGACGGAACCTGCCAAGATACAAAATTAATCAATAAATAAATGATTTGATAAATAAATAAATATGTCATTAAATGTAGCAAAGAATAATATTAAAAATAAATGTAGCCCTTTAATTAACTGATAAAATGACATAACTGATATTTCTGTTTTAATTTGCTTCTTTATTTATTTATCTCTGTATTAATTCCCTTATCTATTTACTCTTCTGTTTAATTTTCCTTTTTTATTTATTTATGTATTTATTTTTATTAATATTTTATTTTTCTATTTATTTTATTTTCACGTTGAGTGAAAGTCATTTGCATAATGAGGCAGAAATGCATAAAGAAATGTATAAAGAAAAGAATACATAAATAAATAAGTTTGGGGAAATAAATATGGGCTGAAATGCAAAGGGAAAATCATGCAGAAATAAATAAATGTATAAATACATACATTTCAAAATAAATGTAAAATACATTTTAAAAAATGAATGCATGAATGAATATCAATTTATGTCCAATTTTATCAATTAATTAATGGCTACATTTATTTGTAATATTATTTTAGCTACATTTAATGACATATTTATTTATTTATCAAGCCAATTTATTCATTTATTGATTGATTTTAGATTTTGGCAGGTTCTGTCTTCATAAATAAGAAGCTGCAGTTGGGTAAAAAGAAGTGTGAGGAGGAGGAGGAGGAGGAGGAGGAGGAGGAGGAGGAGGAGGAGGAGGAGGAGGAGGAGGTAGAGGAGGTATCTCCTCCTTTATTTCTTCCCATCCATCTCAGCAGGAACCTGGGACAAAAATGTGCCCCAGTCCTGCTTTCATCTTCCTCTCTTTCTCCTTTCTCCTTCTCTCATCGTCTTTGTTCCCCTCTTTCTCTCCCCTCCTTTTCATCATCCTTCCTCCCTCCATTCTCTTTTCTTCTCTTCCTCCTCCCCTCCTCCTCCCCTCCTCTCCTGATGAATTGTCTCTCTTGACCTTTCAGACCTCCTCCTTCCTCTCTGTGGGCCTCAGGAATGTGAGGCGCTCTCCCTTTTTCTCAGTGTGTGTGTGTGTGTGTGTGTGTGTGTGTGTGTGTGTGTGTGGTATCTGAAAGACATTAAAGTTGGAGCTGGGTGGTGGGGGGGTAGAAAGGCTACTTCACCTGCTATTATAAAGGGGGGTTCAGTGTGTGAGTGTGAAACTGAGGAAAGAAGAAAACGGATGACCAGACTACATGTGGTTGAAGGTGGTTCACTGCCTTACGTTTTTACAAGAACCTCAAATTGGATTTAACCATCACAAGTCTTTAATTTAATTTATGCTGCTATAAGACAGCTCATTATACAAGAAATAAAGCCAGAAACAAATCCTAAAATGTCTGCAAAAGCTGTCAAATTAACAGATAATTCATTTTAGAAGGATATCATAAATTCATGCTTTTGTGCTCAGATATTATAGAAAATAAAAAACTAGCAGTAAAACTCACTAATAACAGCTACACACACATTACAAGTATTATATAGATATGATAATAAAAATAAATGTCCCATCTCACTATAAACTGACTTTAGATGGATAAAACATCAAAAGTGATATATGTATGAGTTTAAGTACTATATGAAGTATTAAGAAGGAACATGTCTCATATAAACACAAGGACAGTATATTATTAAGGACTTTTTAAGAATATGATACAAGAGCTTAAATAATAAAAAGCACATTAAATGCCACTAGATCCTGATAGTGTAGGGACAGGATGTAGATAACATAAATGTCACTATCATATAAACTGATTATTAAGTCATCTTTATAAGAATAATAAATAATAATAATAATAATTAATAATAATGTGTCAGAATAGATTATTATGTTTTCACTCACCAAATGCACGATGCAGAGCAACTGTCCTGATGTCCTGCTGGACTCACATGGACCCACAGTGTCAAGTTAGACTGACTTTAAACAAACTGGACTTCCTGGACTGACTTTCAAAATAAAGGAAGTGTTTATAAAGTTTAAATGAAGGATGCCTTTCCAGATTATGCTCTTGTTGCATTTAACAATGGTGGAAAGTAACTAAGTACATTTACTCAAGTACTTAAGTACAGTTTTGAGGTACATTACTTGAGTATTTCCTTTTTATATTGCTGTATACTTCAAAACATTTTTTATGATGAATTATTATAGATTAAACTCCCCAGCAGTGTATGAAGTAATTCAAATGAGCTCCACCTTTACAAGCTACTATGGAGGACGGAATCTGACAAAATCCAAAATAATTTAATAAATAAATAAATGACTTGATGAATAAATATATATGTAATTAAATGTAGCAAAAATAATATTAAAAATAAATGTAGGCTTTAATTAATTGATCAAATGTGACAAAAAATTATATTTCTGTTTTAATTAATTCTGTATTCATTTATCTTTTTATTAATTCCTTTATTTACTCTTCTTTACTTTTTAGCAAATACAAATATTTATGTCACATTTTATCAATTAATTAATGGCTACATTTATTTTTAATATTATTTTTGCTACATTCAGTGACATATTTATTTATCTATCGAATCATTTATTTATTTATTTTTGATTTTGGCAGGTTCCGTCCTCCATAAACTGCAACATTAAGTGATGATCACATTAATGCATCAATGATTATAATCCAGTATAGTATATTTTGATGCTAATACTTTTGTACTTTTATTTAAGTTTTGAATGAAGTACTTTTACTTGTAACAGAGTATTTTTACACTGTGGTACTACTACTTTTAGTTATGTAAGTTAAGATGTGACACTATAAGCACCATCCCTCCCTTCATCCCCATCATAACTTGATGTTGTCTTTATCCCTCTCTGCTCTGCTGCCTCTCTTCTTCTTCTCTGACACGACCACCCACCTCTCCAACGCCGCTCTGCAGCACCTTCAGGCCCGTCTCAGACTCCAGGAAGTTCTTCTCTGCAACTGCAGAAAGAAAACATTCAAATAATGACTGGAAAGTATTTGAGAAAACACATGGAGTACTTGTAGCACTATGGGGGATAGTATTTGAAGTATTAGTAGCAGTTAAAATGAATAAAACAGCAGGCGACGTACCGGCTTTCTCTGCCACGTCTCCAGCCGTCAGGTTCTTGGAGTTGGGTCTGACCCTGAAGGTGATCGAAGGTCCGACAACACTGCAGACGACAAAACACAAGAGCACATCCAGAGGGGAGTATTACACAGTGAGAAGTACTTTTACACAAGTACTCAGGGTGTAGTTGAGTATTTTCTTTTCATGCTACTTTCTACTTCTACTCCACTACAGCTCAGAGGGAAATATTGTACTTTGACAGCTCTGGTTACTTTAGAGTTACTTTACGGACTACACGGAGGATCCAGATACGGAGGATCTAGACACGGAGGATCCAGACACGGAGGATCCAGACACGGAGGATCCAGATACGGAGGATCCAGACACGGAGGATCCAGACACGGAGGATCCAGATACGGAGGATCCAGATACGGAGGATCTAGACACGGAGGATCCAGACACGGAGGATCCAGACACGGAGGATCCAGATACGGAGGATCTAGACACGGAGGATCCAGACACGGAGGATCCAGATACGGAGGATCCAGACACGGAGGATCCAGATACGGAAGATCAAGATACGGAGGATCCAGATACAGAGTATCCAGACAGAGAGGATCCAGATACGGAAGATCAAGATACGGAGGATCCAGATACAGAGTATCCAGACAGAGAGGATCCAGATACGGACACGGAGGATCTAGATACGGAGGATCCAGATACGGACACAGAGGATATAGATAAGGAGGATCCAGATACGGAGGATCCAGAGACGGAGGATCCAGACACGGATGATCCAGACACGGAGGATCCAGAGACGGAGGATCCAGACACGGACGATGCAGATACGGAGGATCCAGATACAGAGGATCCAGACAGGGAGGATCCAGACACGGATGATCCAGACACGGAGGATCCAGATACAGAGGATCCAGAAACGGACACGGAAGATCTAGATACGGAGGATTTGGATATGGAGGATTCGGATACGGAGGATCCAGATACGGAGGATTCGGATACGGAGGATCCAGAGGCATCAGGCCAGCAGGTCGGGGATCTGACTTTGTTTTATTTTGTTATCGAGGGTCGATGAGCGCTGGCGTCCTCGGTCCTACCTGATGCTGATGAAGGAGCCGGTGGAGAGGCCGATCCTCTCTGACAGCAGCTCCAACAGTCGTAGCACGCACGCACACACACACACACACACACACACACACACACGCACACACAAACGTACGCACACGCGCGCGCGCACACACACACACACACACACACACACACACACACACACACACACACACACACACACACACACACACACACACACACACACACACACACACACACACACACACACACACACACACACACACACATTCATTCACTGACACACATCTGAGCGTGTTGTACCTCTGGTTGGTGACCATGAAGCCGTACTTGTCTCCCTCGGCCGCTGGTCCTCCCTTCCTCAGTTTGTCCTGGTCGGCGTCCACAGGGGGGGTCGGATCTTTCTGGGCTCCGTGTGGTTTGGGGGGCTTGATGGTGGAGGGTGGAGCCGCGAGGGCGGCCATCTTAAACGCCATCGAACCCTCCGTGAGCTGATGGATAAATAAAGACTTACTTGACTATATCCCCTTTCTGCTACTTCATACTTTTATATTGTACTTTTTACAGCTGTAGTTATTTAAATACTTTTCAGGAATATATATTTACAAGATATAAAAAAACTGAAGTAACATGTTCACCTTCTTTCCTGTGGCAGCGTTGTTCCCATATTTATCTGAACAGGAATCAAAAACAGGATATAATCATGAATAATGCAAAAACAAAGGATAGTTGTATGTATTTGGACATCCATCCATTTTAAGAAGATAATTTGGGCTGCTCTTACCAAAAAGAAGTTTATTCAAGTGTGTGTATAAACAGTATATACATAATACAATATATAATATATTTATTTTAAACTTAGAATAAGAGAGCATACTCTCAGTTTACTTGTTATGTACTTCTCAGAGATATACTTTAAAAAGTATATTTAAGTATACTTGGCTCATACTTACAAGTTCCAAAATATATAAAAGTATACAAATTATACTTTCATGAACTAAAAAGCAGAGATGCTCACAAGTCACTATGTGTGCGACTTAAGTACACATAAAGTATACTTTTATAAACTAAAAAATGGGCCAATTTAGTCCCAAGAAGTATTAAAGTAGTACACTTACAAGTATACTACTAGTACATTGATATTAGTATACTTACTACGTAAAGTATACTTGGGAAATATAAACCTTAGCTTACTTAAGTATACTTCATAAAATAAACTTTAAGTATACTACTTTTTCGTAAGGCATGTGCACAAAACGGAGGCGCTTGTTAAGGTCAAGTACGGTACAAGTCTGTGTATAATAATGTGTTTGTGATATAACATGTGACACAACAGACAGAAAGAACAGTTGTATTCACTTCAGTGATCTTGTTTTTATGACAGTGTGCATGCTGCTTTAAAAAGCCAATGATGAGCAGACGGACCTTTGGCTGGTTTGCGGCCGTAGGAGGTGTCCAGCTGCAGCTGCTTCAGAGCGGCTGGCAGGTTGTCTCTCTGCTCAGGGGACAGATCCTTGACGTCGAGGCCGTAGTGGTCGAGCAGCAGAGCCAGTCTCTGCAGAGAGTGTTCTGAAAAACACACATGGTATAGCGCTCTGTAGTCTTTACTGCAACTAAACTTTCTACTTCATCTCTTCCACGTGTCAGAGACTTTTTACTGTACTACATTCAGATTTTACATTAAACATGTGGAGGAAGAAGTATTCAGATCTTTTACTTGAGTAAAAAAGTAATACTACAATGTAGAAATACTCTGTTACAAGTTAAAGTCCTGCATCTAAAATGTTACAAAAGTATTAGCATCTGCATTTCAAAATAGTGTATATTATATTATTGTATTAATGTGTACATCACTTTGATGTTGCAGCTGGTAATATATACAGTATATATATATTCTGCCCCTAGGGATCTGTAAAGTCTTTGTTGTTTATATTTTGTAATCTGAATCTGAATCTGCAAAGTATTAGTATTAGTATAAGTACAAGGTATTAAATTAATGTTATGGAGTAAAAAGTACAATATTTGCCGGTGAATTGTGGAGTAGAAGTATAAAGTAGCAGTAAATGGAAATATTAAAGTACAAGTGCATCAAAATTATAATAAGTAGAGTGAATGTACTTTTCCAGCGCTGCATGTTTGTGGAGCTGAATCTCCTTTAAAGGAACTTTTCAGCTTCACACTTGTTGATTGTTTTATTTCTTCCTGTCGTTACTTCCTCTCCTCTCACCATCCAGCCCCGACAGGGCGTCGTACTCCTCCTGCTCCTGCTGCTCCTGCTGCTGCTGATGCTGCTGCTGCTCCTGCTCCTGCTGCTGCTGATGCTGATGCTGCTGCTGCTGCTGCTGCTCCTGCTGCTGCTTGCTGAGCTGAGCTACCTGGGAAACGTAGTCCTCTCCATAGTCCAGCGGGAAGTCCAGCTCCGGGAAGAAGGAGGAGGAGGAGGATGAGGATGATGAGGAGGAGGAGGACAGCAAAGAGGGAAATCCTGCTGTTGCCCCCCCCCTGTGGCGGGAGAGGGACTGCACAGGGGAGGAGGAAGAGGAAGAGGAGGAGGAGGAGGAGGAAGAAGGAGAGGTGAGGTAAAAGGACACCAGGTCCTGGAGAAGCTGCCGGTCTCGGACCAGAGGGTTTCCTTGGGATCTGGAGCGAGAGGGGGAGGCGAGGAGCGGGAAGGCTGGATTATCGTCCAGAGAGTTGAGGGAGCGCTCCTCTTCCTCCTGGTAGCCGTACTGCTGCTGCAACAACAACAACAACAACACAGATACAACACACATGAAAACACACACAACTCTGACTTAATAGTCCTTCATAAAAGTATATTTGATTTAAGTTGCTTTAAAATGTTTGTAAATGCTGTAAATCATATAGTCTGTGGCTGTAAAGTTTCATGAGGCTGTGATTATCCTAGAGGTCACCACAGGTCATTTATACAGTGAGGTCAAGTTTCAAAAAATGGTCTCACTACAATGAAATGGCTACTATGAGGACTAACATCATCACACATGAATACAGTTGGGCTCATTGGATCCACAAGAGTCTCAGCTTTACAGTGATACCCAATTTATGTAATTCAAGACTGTTTAGGGACACACCAAACACACCATTTTAGAATAGGAGAAAATAACACATGCATGTCTCAAGTCAGTAATTCTCAAACTTTAAAATGTGATCAGTGAACTTTCAATGTTTTAAACTGTGTTTTTATTATGTTAAAATGTGTTTTTGTCACAAACTGACATGCAAAACCTGATAATTTACTTTACATTTATATAATGACACTTTTATATAGTAGTGTATCCATCTAGTCAATCAGTATATTATTTAAAACCTTCTGTTGCACAATATACCATATTATTTTAAAACCAGCATCAAATCGTACATGTTTAAATAGTGCATATTATTTCCCCACCTGATGGTAGGTGTAAGGGTCCAGCAGGGGCGTCTGCATGTGGACCGAGGACCGGGAGGGGTCGAGGATCATATAGTCCGCGTACTGCTGCATCATCTCGGGGTCAGCTGGATCCTCGGGCCCCTGGACCCTCCGCTGACTGGGGCCCGCCTGTCTCAAAAACCTGGAAAAAAATACTATTAATTAGTTTCAAAAGATTTTGCTTATTGTATGTTTGTTGTACTTCATCAGTGATTTATCAATATTTTCCTTCCTGCTGGTTTGTGTGCTAGACTGATGAGTATGGAGGACAAAACCTGCCAAAATCAAAAATCAATCAATAAATGAATAAATGACTTGATAGATAAATAAATCAATCAATCAATAAATCAATAAATAGATAAATGAATAAATAAATAAATAAATATGCTATTAAAAGTAGCAAAATAAAATAAATGTAGCCATTAATTAATTGATAAAATGTGACATAAAATTATATTTCTGTTTTAATTTGCTTCTTTATTTATTTATCTTTGTATTCATTCCCTCATCTATTTACTCTTCTGATTAATTTTTCCTTTTATTTACATATGTATTGATTTTTGCATTTATTTTTTATTTATTTTTTAAATGTATTTATTTATTTATTTATGCACACTTTTTCCTTTGCATTTCAACCCTTATCTATTTCCCCAAACTTATTTTTTTCTGTATTCTTTTCTTTATACATTTCTTTATGCATTTCTGTCTTATTATGCAAATGAGGGGGCTGTCACTTAATGTGAAAATAAAATAAATGCAAAAAGAAATAAAGAGAATTAAAAATTTATAAAAATATATACATAAATAAATAAAAGGGAAAATTAAACAGAGGAGTAAATAAATAAGGGAATTAATACAAATATAAATAAATAAAGATGCTAATATGAATTTATGCCACATTTTATCAATTAAATAATGGCTACATTTATTTTTTATATTATTAAATCATTTATTTATTATTATTAAATGTATTTATTTTACTTATCAAGTCATTTATTGATTGATTTTGGCAGGTTCCGTCCTTCATAGGTGAGGGGCATTCTGGGAATTTTCTTACTGTTTTGGCGCCCTCTCATGGAGTTTGGAGGCGACAGTGGGAACGCGACTCAACTCTCGGCTGATGATCGCCTGGGTAACGTCGTCCTTCCAAGTCAGACCTGCGCAGCCACAGGGCAACACAACTTATTTACTTTCTCCTACTTGTTACTTGTTCCGCTGGTGAGCAGACGTTAACGTCTCACTCAGACTCACCTTGCACCATCAGGTCTTTGAGGACTTCCTGCAGTTTGTGCAGGACAGGTACAGACACCTGGTACTGGACGGGCTCCTGGTGGGGAGCCTGGCACTGTCCGAACAAACCGTCTGCACGGGAAGAGACCGACAAGTCAGTTTCTTTATGTCACTTCTGACATATTCACATTCATACCCTACAAAATGGAGATTTTCTGAAAAATAGTGAGCTTATCCAGCCAACTTAACAATAAAGACCCACATAATGCTCCTCCTGTCAAATCAAACTACTGTTCTCTCCTTAACTGATCTAACTGGCTTTCTATCAGTTTGTACTCTCTCGAGGCAGGATTGTAATATTTTGGAAGAGCAGCAATTCTTATTATTTTCCTCCTCCACCTCTATGCGTGCACATTAAACAGTAGAATCAGTGCAATGCCACACGGTTCACAGTTACAGACGTTTTATCGTCTGGCTGCATTGCGGCAAAACTTGAGCAAGTTTCAACTCTGTTTTCTTTGCTGAGACATCTGCAAACGACAAACCGGCGTGCCATCACAGTGAAATGGACAGGAAGGCTGCATTTTCAGCATAACATCACAATAAAAAAATGTCAAATGTCTCAGTTACCTTTAGTTGTATCTAACCATGCAGATAGTTCAGAGTTTGAAACATTTGTGTCTGAGATTTCTAACTCAAATTCAACACAAATAAAACCAAAACTACCTGCATTGCTGGATACCAGTAGTTTTTTTTTTGAGGGTTGGGTTGAAATAAGACAGGAAATAAGACAAATTATGATTATTCTTTCTCTCATCTTTGTCTTTTTTAGTATTAATACTTTACTCCTCAGGCCGCATTGCAGTTGAGTAAGATATTTTTACAATTTGGGTAAACTGATCCCATGAAAACCCAAAACAGATTAGCATCTACTAGACGCAGGAGAAAACCAACCTACTACTGTATACACCTGAAATCAGGATAATATTCTTCTTTACTCAAACCAACACAGAGCTGACGGACACTGAAGGAACAAGCAAAGCAAGAAAAACACACAAAATATACATGAATATGGCCATAATGTGCAAATATACAAGTACACACACATGTACACAAAGGGAGTTACACAAACCGCATACAAGCACATAACACACACAAAGGTAAACTTCTCACTATGCAAACATGCACACACCAGAAACACAGAGTACATTTACCCACAAACGTATACACCGCAAATACACACTCCACTTCACACATGTACACACACATATTGAAGCAAAGTGTGTGTGTGTGTGTGTGTGTGTGTTTGTGTGGGCCGTGGTGAGTCATCACCTCTGTCTCCCTCCATCTCTCATCAAACACACACACACACACACACACACACACACACACAAGGGAGACACACAGTCGTCAGGCAAGTGATGTCACTGTTGTCATAGAGACGGCCAGGGCGAGCTGCGATTGGCAGAGCGCGGCTGACGGAGAGAGACCTTGTTTACGTTGCACTCTCGCTCTTTTTATCTCTCTTTCACTACGTATCCCTCTCTTTATGTCACTCCGTTCACCTTTCTGCCCATATGACGAATCTCATAGACAAAATTATCATTTTTCACACACTCCCATTTCAGCACAATCACACACACACACACACGTCACCGTCACACACACTCCAACGCTCAAATGACCACACAGACTTAACACACACTGAAATGTAGTGGTTACGTCTGCTGAATTCAAATTTACTTTGATTAAACAGACAACAGATTACAGATGTTTAAAGAAACAAAATGTGTCGTTTGTTGATGGGATTGAGATGTTGATTGAGATTACAGATGGTTTAGTATGCAAACTAAATTGTTTTTAATTCAGTGTTGAATAAAATGTTTTCTACTTAAAATTATAAAGGTTTAACACAGATTACAGATGTTTAAGGACACAAAATAAGTAGTTTTATTAATGCAGCCTGGAATGTATTTAGCCGAAGCATTAAAGCATTTTAACACAGATTACAGATGTTTCAGGCAACAAAATGTACTGTTTTTGAACACAGTCTGGGACTAAGTTTATTTTACTTCAACACTCCAGGGGTTGAACGCAGATTACAGATGTTTAAGGACACAAAATGGTCTGTTTATTGAATGCAGTCTGGAACTACATTTATTGTACTTCAACACTCCAGGGGTTGAACGCAGATTACAGATGTGTCAGGATATAAAATGCATTGTGTTTCCAATGCAGCCTGACATTCAACCTGTAACTCTCTCAGCCTTTTTCCTCACAGTCATTCTTGCATTTCAGCTAATGCACTTCCTCAAAGCGTCATCGAACACACGCCATGAGACCTCACTATGAACGCTGCTCATGTTCCCTAACTGTTCCCGTCTCTGGAAACGGGGAACAAAACATCCTCAAGGCGTACACAGAAACATGCCGCCATCAATAATTCAGCTGTCACGTGCACGCTCTTGTAATGACATGTTTGAACAGACAGGGAGGAAGCAGGAAATCCACTGAGGGATTATAGACAGCCCCGTTAAAGGCAGGCTGAGGCGTGACGGCTAACCAGCTCCTGACTGTTTGACGGACAGAAGACACGTCACAGCTTCCTGAAGCGTGTCGCTGCAGCTGGAGCCCGCTGGGATCGCTCACTGTTGGTCGATTTACTATTCTCGTCACGCTGCATTCAGGGCACCGTGAATACGAGCTTCCCGTGGAGGGAGAAAGTGTCCACGTTAGCCTCCCAGAGGAAGATATCAGGCAAGTTTTAATTTGGCTTCATGAATGTGTGAAAAGAGTGTATAGATTATAATAGATATGTTTAAAGGGGCAGTTCGACCAAATCACCAAAAAAATATTTCTCCTTACTTCTTATTTCCTACTTTCCACCTTTACAAATAAAGGTCCACATAAAACTGTATCCATTGAGGTCATTTATTTTGGAAAGACTTGCTGCTGTTGAGGTTTTCCATTCACCTCCATATCGGGATGGTGTCAGAAGTCAAAACTGAAACGTTTTCCTCGTTTTCTCACATTTTATCTATGGGATCAGTTTTGATTTCTTATACTAATATACTGGTCTTTGTGTTTAGTTTTGTCCCTGTAAATGTGCTCTTTCTGTAGCACTGGGAAATACTAGAGAGGAATAAAGATGACATTATTTTTTGTCTTTTATATTTGTGATGTTAAGAGCAAGATGTTTAAATGTTCAAACGTTGATCTCATATAAATATTTGATATGTTTGTTTCATGTTCAGCTTCATACTGAAGTAAAAACTGTTTTTTTAGTGATGTGGGTGAACTGAATTAAAGTGAACCTTTTGTTTGTTTCATTTGGAGTTTTATATGGTCATGGCATAATAAATGAATACAACAAGGCTTCACCCCGTTCTCTGTTGCCTCTGAATGCAGGCTCATTACTACAGCTGCCATGTTTTTACATACACATAACAGGTACAATCTTTTTCATATGTATAATGATAAAAAAAACTGTGGACAAGACAGTTTGTGATGGAAAAGTAAAACTGGAATACTCACCATCGTTGCACAGATGATCTCTCGGACAGAGCTTCTTTTCAAACAAACAACCTGCAGACACAAACAAACAACAAATAAAATATTCATATTCATTTAAAAAGGGGCTGCAAACTCACCAAAAAACAAACAGTGTCCCTAGAAATGTATAGAGCTAACCAGCCTCCTTTAACATCAAACTTTGGCATGTTTTCCTCCTGAATTTAGAACCTAAATGTATCATTATTTGACTGGAAATAAACACTACTTTGTCAGATTAAAAGCAGAAACAGATGTGTATATTTGGAGAAAATGTGCCTTATGAAATTTCTATTATGGGACATAAATATAGACAGAAATGAGTTTGGGAAACCCCGACCAGAGCGGGCAGCTACAGTCAATGTTAGTGATGGGAATATATACACACGTGTATGTGTGTGTGTGTGTGTGTGTGTGTGTGTGTGTGTGTGTGTTACAGTTGACCGAGGCAGTAAACAGCAGCAGATGTGAAGCGGCTCGCTCCGATCTGTTTGCATTGTGTTTTCATTAAGGATTTATGTAATCCATGTGTATTATTCACGTATCCTGTGATAACTTCAGGAAGTACACCTTGTCCTGCAGAACGACCTGCACAAACACACCACGCTCGCTGTTTCAATCCCATTTAATTAGTGTCTTCAGTGATGTCCTCAAAAGTGACGCTGTGACATCATGACTTTGGGCGAGGACAAATTTCAAGTTACACTGCAAAAAATCTGCTTCTTATCAAGTCGTTGTTGTCTGCTATTGAGTATTAAAGTTTACTGTTTCCAAAAGAAACATTATATTAATATTATAATTATATAGAAAATAGAGCTGTCAAAATGAATGCAGTTTGTTTTAACACCACTAATTCCTTGAACACAACTTACGATCTTTAGGTTGTAGCGGCTCAATTTTAAAGCTAGAGTGAAGATACTGGTATCATATGAAACTAGAAAATCCTAATGAATCCACTGGTACCAATCATGTCATACTAGCTTGTAGAGAAGGAGGTTAAATAACGCTCCAAACTTGCGCTAAACTTTGGCGAGGAAAAACTGTCATGGCCATTTTCAAAGGGGTTCCTTGACCTCTGACCTTCATATATCTGAATGTTAATGGGTTCTAAGGGAACCCACGAGTCTCATAAATACATACATACATTTGCATAAAGCAGCATATTTGTCCACTCCCATGTTGATAAGAGTATTAAATACTTGACAAATCTCCGTTTAAGGTACATTTTGAACAGATAACAAATATGTGATTAATTTGCGATTAAAAATTGAAATCGATTGACAGCCCTGATAGAAATATATTGAAATATTCTCACTGCACTGGCAGATTTCTTCACTTGTTTTAAGGAAATGTGTTTTTTAGGGTTGTGAACAAGCTGGCATTACTGAGGTGGCGTCTCACTTGTAAATCTGCACATTAACACTGAATATTAACTTGTTAACCGCTTTTGCCCATAAATATGTCCAGCAGATGCTGTAGAACTCGAAATGCCACTGACATCAAAAGTTATAGTGTAAAAATGGTCAACTTTTCGGTGTTTGAACAGACAGCTAGACGTCGTTTCACACATGTACTCTTCTCAGCTGATCCAACAGTAATGTTTTTTCTAAAACCAGACATATTGCATAATGTTCCGCTATGACAATGTTTCAGATTTTTAGTAAATGATGTGTCTTATCTGATAAAAATACAAGAATTCATGGCCTGTAAGTGTTTTAATTTACCGGTTAGTTTTAACCCATCACACACGTGATGGCGGCGTTGCTCAAGAGCAGAAAACAGACACAAGACTGCAGGTTAGTTTATAGACAGAAATGATGTGTAAGTGAGTGATAAGTAGGAGGTTAATGCAGCGTATCTTCTGCCCTGCCCCAGTTAGTGATGTCACAGGCCACTGTTGAGGAGACTGACGTCACTATCTCCTATAACAGCGTAGAGACGAGCGTGAAAACAATCATTCACATGGAAATAAAAGAATTAATGCCGTGAGAAAGCCAGAACATCTTACTAGTAAAGCTCCGTTTCTTCTCTACTACAGCCTAGTCTGATGTCTGATACCACAGACCAACCCAGTCTGTGCTTTTTCTTTCACCTGAAATCTATAAAAAGTCAGACAGAGTATCGACTGCATGACGACGCTGTGCAGCAGCTATCAGAGAGGGAATCTCCATGAAAGGAGGAAAGCGGAGACGAATGCTAAACATAGAAGGAAGAGATTCTCCATCCATCCGCCCGTCGCTCCCTCCATCCACATGATGACTAATCTCTCCTCCGCCCACACATCCTCCCATCTGATCTCTCTGTCCCTGTCCTCCTCCTCCTCCTCCTCCTTCTCCTCCTCCCTCCTCCTCCTCCTCCTCCTCCTCTCCTCTTCGTCTGTTTCTAGGAGATCATCATCTTGTTAAACTCGTCCTGAAGACTGTCCATCACTGTCACCAGTCACACACACTCAATCACCTCTAATACACAGCATTAACTACTAATTACAAGAAGTTATGGAGTAATTGAGTGTCTAATGAGCAGACACTGTAAAAAATGTTAGTATAGTATTCAGATCCTTTACTCAAGTAAAAATATGAATGCCACACTGTGAAAAAAGTCTTTACTTAAGTAAAAGTATGTTAAGATTATCAGCAAAATGTACTTAAAGGTACTATATGTAACTTTCAGAAAATCCTTGTTATTAATGACAGCGGTGGCCGTTAAGTGAACTGCAGTCCGCATCCTGTTGCTCACGCACATACTCGCCCATCAACGTCAACGTCATCCGGGGCATTGGCCAAAACAGTGACGTAACACTACAGTACAATCATATATCACCGTTACTATCTGTATGTCCAATCGCCATGATACTAACTAGCTCGCCATTTGCAAAGTACTTCATCAGCTAACGTTACGAAGCAAAACCGTCCCGAGTTCTTTACATAGAAATCAGTCCACAGGCGGTTATAAGCAACCGAGAAAGTCTCAGTTTTGAAGGTACATTACAATCCGTTCACACATTGGCAATACAAAGCAATTAATACATGTACATTTTTACATATAGTACCTTTAAAGTATCAAAACTACAAGTACTCAGAGAATTTTCTGGAAATTAAGGTTTGTATCTTTGAACAGAAAAAGGAAACAAGTTGATTTGCATTGCAAACAAGTTAAAATTATATTTTCCACTTGTTTTAAGAAAATAAAAGGTTCATTTAGAAGATAAAACTGACTCAGTGGGAGAATTTTGGTTGATTTTGCAGCAGTGAAAAGCGTTTTAATCCAGGGAGTCATAGAAACAAACTCAGCAATAAACTCTCCTGTTTGATTCAATTTCACCAGAAAAGCCATGAAAATGACTCAGAGTCAGCAGCAGGTCTTCACGTTTCTCAGGGGAAATCCTCCAGCTTTTAACCCACAAACATCTTTCTTCTCCATCTAAAACTAATCAGAGAGAGAGAGAGAGAGAGAGAGAGAGAGAGAGAGAGAGAGAGAGACGAGAGAGAGAGACAGAGAGAGAGAGACAGAGAGAGAGAGAGAGAGAGACAGAGAGAGAGAGAGAGGGAGAGAGAGAGATTTGTTTTTCTTGTCTGAGAAGGTGTGGCTCCGTCTGAGCAGGATCGCAGCCAACACAATAAAACCATAAATCTGTTTCCTTCCATCATCACTACAGGGAGACTTTAGGAGCCATTTTGAAGGTTTGGTTCATCGTGAATCACATAAATTCATCCCATCATCACGTCCTGTTTGGACCTCAGTATCTCAAAGCTACAGGTCAATAAAAGCGGGGGAATATAAATGAGTCTTTAAAAATACCACATGAAGTTTATGATCCAATATGTTGATAAAAAAACATAATCTAAGTAGCTTTGACACAGGAAACTGGAGTTTACATCCCATCTCTGTCTTACAGTCAACGTTACCATGATCTTTCACTACCTGTACCCATGTAGCTTCAGTTGCCTAAACTTCAAACACTCAGAAAACTAGTATATCTCTATATATAGAGCTGTATCTGCAGGATGACTCATATCATAACTCATCATAACAGATTTGGCATTTAAATGAAAATCTAACAACAACTAAGCAAATAAACACATTGTTGAACAACTAGTCTGATATGTGTTTTACGTGGAAGAGGTTATGTGAAGAAAATCAGGCTGACTCATCACCAGCTCCCTCCCATCATCATCATCATCATCATCATCATCATCAGTCTCTCTGTGCCTTCACTTCTATCGTCCATTAACTGCGTGCCAGATTGAATCCAGTGTCATTTTCATAATGGTGCTGCTGGCATTTGTGGCTGCTGCTGTGTGAGAGCGAGCTCGTCCTCTGCTCTGCGGACTGACAGAGGATATTTAAGGTGGGATGAGTCAGCCAGGACGGAGCAGAATAAAACCTGGCTGAGTGGCAGCAGAGGCAGCGAGGTTATAACCCTCCTCAGCTCAGTTAACCTTTATACCGATGCACACTAATCACTCTGACTGGAGCCCACTACATGCAGTATTTAAAGGACAAGTCTGCTGATACTCTATATGTTTCTTCTTGTCAACCTAAAGGCTAGCCTGATATCGCTTCTTCCTCTGGGCCATTAAAAACACATCAATGAGCCTCACTGTTGCTCCTTCATCACCATCGGCTCACACACTGTACTTTATTCTGACTCAATCCTACATACAGCGTCCTGCTGCCACGAATACTAGGCTGAATTAGCCTAATGTGGGACATGTTTTGCATTTCAGACTCCAGTACCACTCCGAAATCCCCAGGATGTGTCCTAATCAAACCAAAAAAGATGCAGCCACCCTCAATTATGGAATATAATTTGCACTTCACCTTAAATATCTTAGATAACCCATTAGAAAACTAAAAACCTCTAAATAACCATTAGGCAAATCATCCTGTCCCACTTTTCAAAACCATATTTCCTAAAGTGGAACACAATGTCATTGAAATAACATATATAGAGTATATTTACACCATATTATAATAGTTTTGATGAAAAAACATAAACATATCCTGATAAAAACTAGCTAGAAATTCATACCCTTAACATTAAGATTGCTCCACCCTAATCTGTGATTGGACATTTGATGACACCCCAGCTTGTGTTAACCAATCATTTGTATTGACTTTTATTTGTTTGAGGAAGACCTACACCCACTGGAGCATGGGTGTCCCACATTACAGCAACTCACCCTACTACTAAGATACAAATGTGGCTTAATCCGCTAATGAAAATAAAAAAATGTCCCCCTGTTTGTTTGTTTAAAAACTACAGTGAGCAGCAGTGAGCCTTTACTAAAATGTGTATATATTATATTTGTGAGGTGTTTTTAAAGATTTACGTCTTCAGTTGGAACCAATGAGCTTGGAGCTGAGAGTCACAGACAGGAAGTCAGAGATTTGTTGGTTTTTGTGAGTTTTTCATTATTTTTTCCTATCTTCCAGACCAACTGTAGTACTCCAGTATTGTCTTTTTTCTCTTATCCTGTACTACTTAGTCACAGTCTCTGCTACTGGTCTCGCCTATTACCGTCTTTGTCTTCCCCAATTCTTTGATATTAATGTAAACTCCTTTTTAACAAACAAGTATCCTCATTTTAAACGTGTCATTTTACGCAGAAATGTGTGGAAATAGCTCATAATTTTATGGTTAACTTGTAAGAAACATAATGCAACATTTAGGGCAGATTTCCCTTTCACATTTTAAAAAAAATCTAAAAACGGTTGGCTCGGATTTGTTCTCGACTCAGACTCGACCCCCATTTGGACCCTCATCGATCTTTAACTGTACAGACTTGGATCTGTCAGTAGTCTTGATTACAGACATGTTAATAATCCCTGTATCTCTCTGAATCACGTTTTCCCCTTTTCTAATGACATTTATGATGAAAATTCAACTATTTTCTGCTGGGCACTCTCCTTGGTGCTGAAACACTCGTGGTCTCTGTCCGTGGTGCTGAAACACTCAGAATGTTCTCTCTCCGTGGTGTGAAACACTCAGATTGGTCCCGGTCAGTGGTACTGAAACACTCAGATTGGTCTCTGTCCGTGGTACTGAAACACTCAGAATGGTCTCTGTCCGTGGTGTGAAACACTCAGATTGGTCCCGGTCAGTGGTACTGAAACACTCAGATTAGTCCCTGTCAGAATGGTCTCTGTCCGTGGTGTGAAACACTCAGACTGGTCTCTGTCCGTGGTGCTGAAACACTCATGGTATCTGTCCGTGGTACTGAAACACTCAGAATGGTCTCTGTCCGTGGTGTGAAACACTCAGACTGGTCTCTGTCCGTGGTGCTGAAACACTCATGGTATCTGTCCGTGGTACTGAAACACTCAGACTGGTCTCTGTCCGTGGTACTGAAACACTCAGACTGGTCTCTGTCCGTGGTACTGAAACACTCATGGTCTCTGTCCGTGGTACTGAAACACTCAGACTGGTCTCTGTCCGTGGTGCTGAAACACTCAGATTGGTCCCTGTCAGAATGGTCTCTGTCCGTGGTACTGAAACACTCAGACTGGTATCAGTCCGTGGTACTGAAACACTCAGACTGGTATCAGTCCGTGGTACTGAAACACTCAGAATGGTCTCTGTCCGTGGTGCTGAAACAGTGTACCGTGTTTAGAGCATCAAGGCGACAGGAAGCCATTGTTGTAAGTGTGAGCAGACGGAGCTGAGAGGTCAGCTATGAGTCATAACTGAGATGTGCTATTATGTGGCTGTAATATTCCTACAGGGATTCAGAGTCTCAAAACGTTTTCTGTTATAATTTGGAAACAAAAATCTCTTTCTGTATTATTTTCTTTTAGTCTGATTAATGATGGGCTTACTGCCTTCCTTATGAATCATTTTATTAGCTAGTTAAAAGCTGCATTAATTGATGTTTTTGGAGTGTTTAACATCGTCTATTTCACACAATAAACCTGTGGATCAGTACTAGATCTTTTATCTTGTAAAACAAACTAACTGTCAGTTATGAAACTGTGCCCCTCAAAGACTGAACCTGAGGATATTAAGATTTTATAGTGACCTAATGAGTCGATTACTGACTTTCAAAGCTTTAGGCAACAGTAAGTCTTTATTAAAACGGGGAGACAGATGAGTAGCTCTTCTTTCACTGGTTTCATTTGATGGTTTTCTATATTTTCTATGCTACCGTATGTTGTCTGATATCTGTGGAGAGCAGAGACACTGCAACAGATTTATTCAGCCTCTCCTCAACTCCTGCGTGAAGGAAACAGTACAGCAGGACTTTGGAGTTAAGTTTAACCTGACATCATCTCATAATCTGTCTATTATGGTTTAAATATTAACTGTAACCCCTATAGAAATTGATTTAAGTTATAGAACTGCTATAATATTTTATTTGGATGTGTAATGTATCTGGGGAGGTAAATAATAAAGTTATAGTGACCTTAACCTTTTAATCCCTATCCCTCAGGGTAAAAAAGCCTAAAATAAGGGACACAGCATGTCTCTGATTTGATTATTGGCTTAAATAATATTTTTATAGGGATTTATTACAGGCGGGTTATTTCTATGATATTAGAGACTCATATTGGCTACTTCTTTTATCTTATTATTGTTGTTGACAAAATATTCTTACAGTCTTACAGTTGACATTTTTTAGTTTTTACTGGCAGTATTAAGCTTCATGGTACATTTACTTCCTCTAATACTTTTGCTGTGATATTTGTATTAGTTAAAAGTACACACAGGGCCACTGCAGGTAATTTTCATTTGGTAGATTATATTTCCTCACAGCTGCAGCACACAGATGACTTTTTATATGACTGGCTCAAACAAACCCATCCCAACCCAACCCAACAATCTCTCTCCTGCTGTTTGCTTGTGTGTTTGTTGTTGTCGTTGCAGACTGAACAACAGAATGATTCATTCGGGCAGCCAGACACACCGGTGTAAACAGGTCGGAGGCGAGCAGAGCAGGAAATGCAACAAATAGAAGATGAAGTCTAGCAGGTTGGATTGCTCTTAATATCTATATCTGCTGCACAAAGAAGCCAATCTTGATCATGAATTACTAGGATGTCACGCCAAAATAAAACTCACTATTATAGGAATATTAGAGCCAAAGGATTTCCTCCTTTATATTAAGGATCAACACTCGAACATATGGAGCTCAGAGCAACATAAAGGTCCCATATTATGCTCCTTTTCAGGTTCATACTTGTATTTTGTGTTTCTACTAGAACATGTTTACATGCTGTAATGTTAAAAAAAACCTTTATTTTCCACATACTGTCGGCCTGAATATACCTGTATTTACCCTCTGTCTGAAACGCTCCGTTTTAGCGCATTTTGACGGAATTGCAACAGAATTGCGTTGCTAGGCAACAACTTGGGTCCATGTGTACTTTCTGTCAGCTGATGTCATTCACATACACTGCAGCCAGGAATAAACTCGGACACATTTAGAATGTTTACGTTTAAAATTGTGTCAAGGGTCTAAATATTGTATATTTGTGACATCACTAATGGGCAGAAATCCTGACAGCTTGTTTCAAATGCAGAGTTTCTGAATACAGGCTGTGTGTATTTCCCTGTGGATTGAATGTTTCGATACTTTCACAGTATTTATATAGGACTTAAGCCTGCTTTATAATAAAAACAAACATGACAATCTCACTTTTTTATAATATGGGACCTTTAAAGCCATCATTTACCACAAATCTTGCAGCACACTTTAGAGAAAAAACAACGAAAACCTCCTAGGAAAACTGTAGAACTGATCACATCCTTATAAAGAAGATCAAAACAGGAACATAAAGTAGTATGAGGTCACTCCAAACTCGCTGCTAAGTACAACAGTTACTATAGGAACAGAGCCTGGATGCAGCGTCTCCATCAGTGATGGATCACATCTGATGCGTCTTACCGTGTCTGGTGGACGCACAGAGCCGGCAGGAGGCGGTGAGTAGGAGGCACAGAGCCGCCCAGAGCCGAGGAGACCTCATGGTACATCCAACATCCACCGGAGCGACGAGGAAGAGGAGGAGGAGGATGCGGAGGAGAGCGGCTGCTGCTGCTGCTGCTGCTGCACTTCTACCAGCTCTCCATCTCTGAGGAGAAGCTGCTGCTGCTGCTGCTGCTACTGCTGCACGGGAGTGATGACAGGAAGTGTGTGAGCATGTGTGTGTGTGTGTGAGAGAGAGAGAGAGAGGAAGAGTGAGATGGGTTGGTTGGAAAACCAGGACCACAGGAGGAGCCACACTGCAAGAAATATTTAAAGACTAGAGCTGAGCAAATAACAAAACTGCTCACTACTTACAGTACACTGTTAAGAATCTCCCAGTAAAATAACAGTAAAGAACTGGCAGCAGGGTTGCCTTTATGTTACTGTAAAATTAACATTATACTGTCACTGAAATTTACAGCTTTGTACTGTTAATGAAAAATACAGTTCTTTAAAAATTAATTTCACAGTATTTTACAGTTAATTTACTGTTTAAAGATACATTATATAGCTGTATTTCACCTTTATTTTACATTATCTTACTGATTTGTTTTAATGCACTATTTAGGTTTTTACATACATTTTAATAAACATTATTTTTTGCCTAGATGAATAAACTTAGCAGGTTACAGACATAGGAATAGTTACACTAAATACAATTAAAGGCACTTGTTAGGAAAAAGGCTATAATAGATTTGTTAACACTTTTCCCAAAAATGTGTGTCTCTAGCTGGCTAAAAGCACAGAATGCAAACCAGAACAACATGTGATGAAGAACAATAAAGATAATTCACTGATTTTACAATCATGTACAATGTACAAGCCTCACATGAGCAGATCAGGTCCCAGAATTCAACAAATACTGCATGAAACTGTTACTGATGATCCTTTAGACAGTTGATCAGCAGTAAAGTGATGTTTTTTAAAAATGCATTATAGTTCAGTTAAAAAACGACCTATGAGCGTAATTTAACAGGTTTTCTTTTGTATTAACAGTAAAGCACTGTTTTTAGCAATAACAGATTAATACTGTTGAAATCCTGCTTTAAATTAACAGCAATTGTTTACAGTGTAGAATAATGACTGTGATGGAAGAAGTACCAACACACCTTAATGTTAAAATAGGCTCCTACATATTACAAGTAAAACTCCTTCATTTAAATTCCTAAAAGTACAAAAGTATCATCAGTAAGAAGTAAAGTCTAGTTTTGGGGCCCAGCAGGAGCTCATTTCTGCCCAGGGGCCCCTGAGCAACAGCCTCTTAAAGCTGATAAAGATGTGTTGATTCACGCAGCATTTTCATGCATATACTGACAGTCTCAACACTAACACAATATTTTTTCAATGTCAATCCAGCTGTTATTTCATCTACTTTCTCAGATACATAAGGTGATAAAATTCTAAGTTAAGTCTACAGGATTGTGTGAAAACAGGCATTTCTTGCAGTGTGGAGGAGTTCCCGTCTCCAGCCTCCTATCGCTGCATCATGACGTGGTTCATGTGGATCCCAAGAAGTCCATCTCATTCTGCCAAATAACCGTCCAAACACTTGGCATAGCAGCACATCTGGCTCCTCACAGTGTTTCATTAATACTGAGAAGGTGAAATTAAATTACAGCAGCTTCTCCTGCACAATGAAACCTTTCGTTTATGATCGGACAGAAAGAGGAGAACACACTAAATCTGAATCAAAATTTTATTCTTTTCTAAACAACTCCAGTTCATAAGAAAGATCAGTAAGTGTATTGTGCTACTGTTATGTGCATTTGCATGTGATTTTCTTTATTTGGAGTAATACTGGGCTTCAGTAGAGATGAGTGCAACATCGTCTACAACTGAGAAATCAGTTCTTAAGAAAGGATTCGTCATTTTCAACGTCAACGTGTGTCTAGATAGACACGGTTTCTGATGTTAATATTCTTTGCATCAGTATGTGTTGAAGTATCACATGTTGAAAATGACATCCATCAGCTCTGGTTCTTCCCGGCTCTAGTCAACAACCAGCGAGCTCCTCACAACGGGGAACAACTCGAAGAAACCCTGCAGGGGGAAGCAGACAGGAAGGGAAATCAAAAGGAAAATATCTGCAAGGGATGAAAGAAAAGATCTAAATCAAAGAACTTGTGACTCATCTGGATAAATGTATTATTTCATTCCTGAATTACTCAAAGCTCACAGAGACCTGATAAAAAATCTCCATCTGCAGAAAACATGTGTGATGCACAAGTGTCAGGAAACACCAGCCGGGAAGAAGGAAATATTTTGATCTTCTCTCAGTGTGAACACACCGTCTCTGTTCCCTCCTCATGACACATTTGCAGAGCTCATTTTTTAAATATATATACATTTTAAATCCTGCATTGTTTACATTGATGGTTACCTGCTAGCAGTCTTCTCCACTGTTGGATCAGTGGGATAACGTGAAACAATAGCAGGATTTGACTCACACATTTGTAATAACGTTGCTCCATTAATGGTCAGAAACTCAGCAAGGTACCTTTAAGAGTGAGTCCACATGCATGCCATGAAGAGCACATTATACACAAAAAATGTCCATCACAAGTTCCCAGAGCCGAAGTTGACGTCTCGTTTTGTCTTAACAACTTAATGATGACATAAAACAGGAAAAAAACAACTAAAAATACTCAGATTCTGAAAGCTGGAACCAGAGAATGTTTTAATCAAAATTGTCAAATATGGTATTACATAACTTTATGGAGCTCTGTCTGTGAGAGGTGTTGATTCAACTCTTTGGTCACTCTGGAGTTATATTGAGCATCAGTGAGCCTGTTTTAGTGTTTGTTTGGAGTAAAAACCAAACAACTGTTTCATAAATGAGGTTTTGTTTTGTACAAAGACAACAGACGGGTGTTACCTTGAAGAGGGTGGTGCTCTGTAGGACGCTGGAGGTGCAGCACATCTCTCTGATGGAGTGCATGGAGAGCTGCGGCGCTCCGATGTCCACCACTGGGACGCCGAGGCGGGCGGCCAGGATGGGGCCAATGGTGGTTCCACAGGGGCTGTCGTTACGGACCATCACATCCTGCAGGAGGAGGGGTCACAGGTCAAACTGCTGGAAAACTATTACAAATGAAAAGAATAAACACATCTCTGTGCCACAGTCAGCCTATCTGCCTCCTAGTGGCGGTTTAGAAACACTGCAATGTCTACTAACACTAAACAGGGATTCATCAGCAGCTAAACCGTATTATTCTGAGGCATGTAAACAGGATTCTAGGATTATATCGAGCTCTCATAAATATTGATAAAAGTAAAATCTTTCTTTCGTGACACTTTTGCAGGCTGGAAATAGAAATATGTTTCTAGCCTTTCCACGTCTTGTGTTATAATGACTGTTAATTAAATGCCTTTGTCTTTATTTCACACATGAATTCTTTTATTTCCTCTCTGTGTCGTCCTGGAGCAGCCGGCATGTTGCCGAGTGACTCGAGACACAAAGAGAAGAGACGCTGCTGAGCCTCTGTCTGCAAACACTTCATCTATAATCAAACACACACATACACGCACGCAGTACCTGCAGAGGCACGCTGACTCGGCTGGCGATCTCTCTGACCACGGAGGCGGTGATGGCCGTAGTGGCGTAACGCTGGTTGTTGTTGAACTTGATCACTGGGCCCTGAAAGGAAAATGTGAACGAAAGTTACATTTGTTATTATTATTATTATTATATTAATCTGTTTTATATCATGTGGCCAACATGTTTTCACAACAGAATCACTACTACTACTACTACTACTATCTTTTCCTCTATTGATTCATGTAGATTTTGTTTATGACAGTCGAAAATACTGATTAATGCTCATCATAAAGCCCCAACTAAGATCTAATAATCCTTAATCTAGAAAATCCAAAGAATTCCATAAAATAATAAACAAACAGGTAGGTCTCTGTATTTGTGAAGCTAAAACCCCAAAAATATATTTTTAGTTAAATATAAAAAATTGGCAGCCACTTTATGTAAGTTAGTGGTTAGTAGAGCACACACGGTGCACAAAAACAAAAATTAAGCTTTATAAACTATTTGGGACGGTTCAATCTAATAAATGTCTTTAAAGCTGCTACCCTAAATGTAAATTTGAAAAAAAAAAGTATTTGTATTTTGTATTTTTTTAATATGAATGAATAAGTTAAATATCTTCACCTTGTGGAAAGCAGGACGATGGTTCTCTTCATGTTTCTCCCTGAGAAGAAAATCACAAATTTGATCAAAATGAAAGAATAAATTATTGTATATACAGTCTGAGTTAAAATGAGATAATGTACAAATGAAAACTAATATCTGATAACATTATCTGAATGGGACTTCTAATTTCTAACTTCTCATGTTTTCAGTTGCCTGCATCCTGTTTACTGGACAAAATTGAACAGATTTTATTTTCTTTACTAGAGTCATTTTTTTTCTATTTCAATGCACACAGTTTCCAAACTTTAATTTCTTGATTGAAGTGATTCAGCAATAAAACTCAGCCAGAATTCAATTCATTAAAATAACTAAATAGATAAATAGAGAAACGTCCTTAAATGTTAAATGCAAACATATAATGCTACAACAACTGAGACTCTTCTGTGTGTTAACAGCACGCATGTTGTGTGTGTTTGTGTTGACACTGACTGGTAGTTGGGGTGCACGGCGTGCGCCATGTCGGCGCTGATCATGAAGGAGAGCGGCGCAGCCTGCTGGAAGGCGGTGAGGTTGGAGGCGGAGGCGGAGAGGCGGCTGAGGATGAGCTCCGTCAGGTTGGACTGAGCACCCTGAGCGCTCTCTGATCCCACCTGCACAACACACACACAACATGCTGTCATGACAACACAAGAAGTCAGAAAATAGTGAAAAGTGTGCATCATTATTTCATCTACAAATGTCTTGTTTGGTTCCACAAACGAAAAAGATATTCAGTTTACAATTATATAAAAGAGAGAAAAGCAGCAAATCCTCACATTTGACATTTAATTTGATAATTTATCTGAATTATTAACTAGTGTGGATTCACAGATTGTGTCATTTCAAGTTTCAACAGCTGCTCATAAGTTAAATATTACTTTTGTCAACTTGGAGAGCCACAACATGAGCTGCAGCAGTGTTGATTATCACATCATTACAAGCTGATGGGAAATAAGCAGTTTATGTGCGAAAACCCCAAACAACAGCTGTTCAGGAGACACTGGACACAGCACACCAAGCATCAACTGTTCCTCATCACACTCACTTCCTCGTTGTCGTACAGAGTGATCATGCGGACGTTGGGATCTGTGGCCAGAGAGTCTCCTGAGCAGGACTCCACCAGCCCCTGAGAAACAACAGAGTCAGACAGGCAGAAAGAAGTGAGTCCCATTCTCTGGATGGTGAAGACCAAAACAAGAAACTAATGAGTCTGACCTGCAGGGCGCAGTAGCAGCTGTGGAGGTTGTCCAGACGAGGAGAGTAAATGAACTCTTCGTACACACCCCCCAATGCCTGCAGAGAGAAGAGAAGAAGAACATGAGCTGTGGAGATGTTTTCTTCCACCATTAGTTTATTCTAACATCTTAACAGATGAAATATGATTCAAAAACCAAAGAACACAGAGGACGGATGAAGCGAGTTAAGCTTCGGTTATAGTTTCCATGAAGACAGTCACACGGACATAAGCTGAGGTGGAATCGTGATGAGGAAATGTTTGGATCGTTTATACTCTGTCGTGTTTCTCCTCGCGCAAAACCGACATTCTCAAAGCTCCTCAAAGTTCAACATTTTCTCGCCCATCCGCGTCCGCATAATTAGAACGCACGGACGGGCCGTGTCTGATGGCGTGATGCGACCCTCGCGGATGAGGCAAGCATAAATCAGGCTTTAGGCAGTAGGCCTGGGACCACACCAACACGTGCTGCTGAAAGTCTTCATTTTTCTTTCTGATGATTAATAAAGTCTCATCTTTATCTTAAATAAACATTTTGCATTATTCATAAATATATGAGAATATGCTGGTTGTCTGAGACTACTGCTGCTCTCGGGGGTTAAACTGGATTATTCCAGGTGACAGGAAGTCAATGGAGACTCACCGCGGGCTGAGTGTCGGCCAGACAGAGCTCAAAGTCCAGCAGGGCTTCAGGCTCGACGGCCAGCTCTGTACACAGCAGCTTCACCAGCGCTGGGTGGTGCTTCTCCGCCTGAGGATGGAAGAAACAACACGTCATCACTTTCTCCATTTCCTCACTGGATTTGACATCCTTTGTCACTACTTATCCTACAAAACTAAATCAGCTTTTCATATATTTGATCATTTTCTAGCTTTTGCATATACAAGTGAGAAGTTACAAACACGTTGGGGAGCAAATTTGGCAGAAAAACACATCATTTGGTGTTTCTCCGTCTCTAAAGCAAAATAGCTGGTACATTATTCTGGCGTTTGTGAGGCCATGTGGCGTGTGGGAAGAAGAAGCAGCAAACATTAGGAATAAGAGAAGAGACTGTAACACTAACAGAGACTACATGACATGACAAGTGCTGTTACTCAAATGTCAGAACACCAGATGTGTCTGTTTTACCGTGTTGGCAGCACAGGTAGCGTCTCCGGAGGAAGCACAGCCCGTCTCCAGCTCCTCCTGGACGGCGGTTGCGATAATGGGCACGCTGAGACAAAAACACACCCACACACATAACTGAGTTGGCACAAACTGCAATCTCAGCAATTTGATGGTTGCAAATTAAAAGAGGCTGCAGACAAAGAAGTTGAAAACTAAATATTGACTACACTGAAAGAGCTAAAACCCAAGCTGTAAGTTAAAGTTGTATTGATAGTGAGCAAAATAAACACATTTTGGCTCTCAATTTCTATTAAACTTCAAACATTAATTGAATAATAAGATGGCCTAATACTGCGATATTGTTTTTTGTCATTCTCCCTGCTTCTTTCCATCATTTTTATTTATTTAACATTTAGTAAAAAGTCTCCTTTTGCCCACAATCACAATGGAAAAACTCAGATTTGAAAATAAAACATTTCATCTCCCATGTGCATCTGAACTCCACATGTATAATAGTGTTTAAATAAATGCCCTAAGCTGCTGTGTCTTGTTACTGACAGGTGGTTCTCCTTGTTGGGGCCGAAGGAGTCGTTGACGTCCCTCTGCAGGTGGATGGCCAGGTGAGGGATCCTGAGCAGAGGCCTGGACACGTGAAACAGCCGGTGGACCAGCCGGCCGTCACTCTGTAGGAGGACAACACACACACACACACACACACACACACACACACATAAGTAGTCAGCAGATGAAAAAGCTGAAGCATTGCTGCCATAGAAGAACAATTACTGAAAACTTAAAATGGTATTTTACATCCTATATTCATCTCATTTTAACCTGCGCTTCTATTTAAAAGAAAACTGTCTCACAACATACTCCAGTGCCAGTACCTAAAACAGTCCTGACAATAATATTAATAATAATAACCGTGGTACCTTGACCATAACGCGGCCGGCGAGGGTCAGGTCTCGGTCGAACCAGGTGTTCCAAATCCCTCCACCGTAGCACTCCACTCCGACCTGCAGACAGCCCTGCTTCGTCCTCTTAGACCTCGACTTCACCTGAAACACAAAGAGATCATCTCAGCTACTCATCGAATAAATACACAACTGATTTACTGATACTTCTATTATGTTTTTCATTGCCCTCTCCCGGTTTCCTCCCGGGGTCACAATTCTCCTGTATTTCTCTATTTGAGGTAATATTTGAGTCCTTATTTATGGCATATTTTCACACCTTTTTTCCTTTTCGTTATCTAAACCCGTTTCTGGCACTGTACAGCGTGTATAATCTTCACTGTTTCCACCTGGACAACAATAGAGCTACACCTAATGTTGTGTCCTGGTGGAAGAGAGCTGCTCGCCACCGCTCGCTACTCAACGGTTTGAGCTGTGCTCGCCGCCGGGTTGACTATACACCACGCAGCGCCCAAAGTTGGGCTTTGCTCGATGCAGGGAAAAGCCTTTGTGGCGTGGTGCAAGCCATTAGAAAATGCAAGCAGGAGCAGCAAATGAATGAATGAAAGAAAACTGATGAATATTGGTTCACGCCAGAGGGGCGAATTATTCGATTTCTCTAAAAGTAAAATGAAAGTAAGTATTATTACTATTTACATTCTTTAAAACTCACCAGAATGAAGGAAACTAAGTCTCTGAAACTCTAATGTTTCTGGGGGAGGATCGCCACTTTGATTTAGAAATCCTCCCTATTTTTGAGGTCTCAAAGTTGGCGAGCATGCTGCTCTCTAGGAATGTAAGAAAGGTAAAGATTGTGATTGACAGGTGGAAGTGGGCGGGCTCTCACCCTGAGGCAGGGGCTGTCTGTGTGGGCGCCGATCATGGAGAAGCCATTTCCTGGCAGGAAGCGTCCGCCCACGGCGAAGGCGATGAGGCAGGAGTAGTTCCTGGTCACAAAGTACTGAAGAGAGCAGAGGATAGCTTTTAAATATCAAGGATTATTAAACAAACAGCATGTGCAAATATTACTAGTTATGTCCATCTGTTCCTTGAACAGCAGAAAAGGAGGCAATATATTTTTATTTTGAAATCCCTCACCACTTCCTGACTTAAAGCCCTGCATATTGTTTAATTTTTACATATACACACACATCACATTTATCACCAAGCTGGCTAGAAAAAAATTAAATTCAAGAAACCCAGCGGCTAATGTGAGACTTTACACCCCTGAGATCTCAGAGCAGACCGACCTTGCTGGACGGCTTGATGTCCCACTGCTCCGTCTCCTTCAGCTCGATGAAGCCCGCCTGCAGCAGACGCCGCTTGCATTCTTCAACCACTTCAGGGACGAGAAGAAGAAAAGACACTCTGCTGTCAGCGACGTTTCTGTTCACTGCTGCACTGACGTTTATTGGGTTTTGTAAAAGTCGAGTGATTTTTCATTGAAGCTGGAAGTAACTCCACCAGTCTGGCTGAGTGGCAATAAAATGAATTTCATCTTGTTACCATTTCTCATGACTTTCAGCTTTTCAACACCAACTGAGATATTGTGGAAAACTGCTGAGAGGCAGGCTTTCCCTGTTGCAACATGAGCCAGTGCCTAATGTTTTATGTATTTTAGTTTGTATTTTTCAGCTCACTTTTATCGATGAGGTTCCCCCAAAGATAAAAAAGAAAATTTAGAAAATTTAAACTAAACTGACATATCAGGGTTTTTTCTTACATCCCTGAATTGATGTTTCTGCAAACTAAGCAGTGGTGGAACAAGTACCCAGATCTTTTAATTAAGTAAAAATACAAATACCACAGACTAAAAAAATACAAGTAAAAGTCCTGAATTCAGAATGTTACTAAAGTAAAAGTACAGATGTATTATCAGCAAAATGCACTGAAAGTATCAAAAGTAAAAAACTAACATATACAAAGTTTATTGCTTTCCTGCTCATTTAAGACACAACTCAGAGGGCAACAGAGGTCACAGAGCAAAGGTAGGAGATATTATGAAATATCTGTTCCATCTGCAGAAACGTTATCTTATCTCGAGCTCAAAGTCGTCTTGTTGAAGTTGGCACCTTCTTAATGCTGACACACGCACATCTCTTTGTTCTCACACTGGAAGACTTCATACTGGACTCCAAATATCCGTCTCTCTTATCAAACACAACCAACTGTTAATATCAAACAAGTTAAAACATGTGATACCAAACTGGAAGGATGGTGATTCGACGCTTCGCTTGGATCTGATGCAATAACACACTCATCAGAAAAAAATGATTTCTGTTTTCATTTTAGAGCAAAGTTAAATGAAATAGATTTAGTTGAAAGTGAAGGATTAAGTTAAAGAATCAACAAGGATCTTTATTTTTACATTTCTGTTACCGCCTCTGTCACAGTTGGCATCAAAAGTAAAAAAGTCACTTGAATTAACCTACAAATGCTGATGAGGAAACAGCATAGGACATATATTAATTAAAATACATAACATTAATTTCTCCTACATCATAGTTTTTAAGCTCATGCAAAAAGTGCTTATTCACAATGTTTTGCATGTACAAGTACACTTCTTTAATGGTCCGTGTATATGGTCAGCTTTCAGTGGTGGACTGAATTAAGTACATTTACTCAACTACAAATTCAAGGTACTTGTACTTTCTGGAGTATTTCTATTTTATGCAGTTTTATACTTCTATATCTCAGAGGCACGATTTTTTTCGCGTAATATTACGACTTTATTCTCGTAATATTACGACTTTATTCTGTAAATCTCAGATGTGTTTTCCCTCAGTGTGGCCCTAATACTGCTTCGTACATTGTCTCTTTGGCCCTCACTGCATTAGACTTATATTCTATATACTTAGACTATAAACTGTGTTACCTTCATCACAATGCTCACATGTTTTGCAGCTCCAGACTGATTTTTTTATTATTTTTTTTAGCCTAAAATGTGTCTTTTGATATTAAAGGTCGCTGACCCCTGACCTCTGACCCCGGGGTCTAGGAGAACCACACCTTGCAGCACATAATAACATAGAACATTGGTCCTGTTGTAAAAACTGTTAAATTAAAGGATAAACCCAGTTTGTTCAGACTTTACCGTGATATGGAGACACTCCTCTGTTGACAAACTGCAGGAACTCTTTGGCTGCAGACTGCACGGCCTCTTTGGAGCTCTTCATGATCAAAGACTGCAGAAAGAAAAGAGCAGAAATAAGGAGTCAATTGCAGAAGTTAACTAGCAGCTACCTAGTTCTAATTTCAGCCTTTCTCTCTCTCTACTTTTCGATAGACCTGACATGCATACAGCAGGACAAGCCAGCAATATCAAATTAGTTAAACAGCAAATAGTTTGCCCTTTAACTTCATAATAACTGATATTATCGCGCAAAAGCCAAAGCTTGTCCGATAAAGGACGCACAGGTATTGAGCTAACCTTCCTCTGCTGGCTAAAAGTGAAAGCAGCTCTCAGTGAGGGAGCAACTCCTCCTCATGTTTATGGCACTTACCTGCATTAAATGCACTTTGAAGCTGTGAACTCGGGTGAAACAGCAGAGTAATGAGAGTAAGCAGTCTCCTGTCTTGACTTGCACTAACACCCACAGATCAGCTGACTGCAGCACAGGAAGAAGCAGCTGTGTTTTCTACACACAGCGACACACAGCTGCCAGGAGGTGTCATTACAACCAGTACATTTTTTTACCACAGATTTTTCATAAAATTATTGTCTGCACATTGTCATAGACATGTGCAGGGACATATATAAAAAAGACTACAATATATACAGAAAAGGACAAATAACAAAGTACAAAAACAAAAGAAAACAAAAGAAAAACAACAACACAAGGGGATAAAAGCAGGTTGAAGAATATGTGTGTGTGTGTTTGTGTGTGTGTGAGTGTGTGTGATAATAACCTGATATTTTCAGTCGGAATTTCATTCATTCATTCATTCATTCATTCTCACTGTGCAATATCATTTTCCACTTGTGCAAATTTGTTAATAGTCTGTTTATTGTCAATACTGTATATACTGCTCCTATTTTTATACTTCCTTCTGTTTAAATGGTTCATATTTTGTTACACTTTGTTTAGCTCTTTTTTTACTGTGTTAGCTGATGCATCTTGTTTTTTGCACTATCCCCTTTGCAAATTTGTCTGTCCCACTGTCATAGCCATGGTTATGATATGTTATTTCCTGGATCAATAAAGTCTATAAGGTAGGGCTGCACGATTATGGCCAAAATGCTATTTTATGAATCAATTTTGAGATTATTTATCACCATTATACACAGATTTTACGGACAGAATATTTCTACTGCAATTTCACGTTTTAAATAAACAGAGCGCTGCTTTCAGTTCCATCATTCCAAACTCTAAATGTTATATCCTTTTACTTTGTTGATGTCATTTATAGTGGTTATTTGCATCAATTCAAATGATTAGGAAATAAATGACTGTATTTTTATTTAAATATTTCCTTTGATTAAAAACATCTTGGTGTTAATAGTTTTAATTATATATTATAAGCTGCTTAGAGCTATAGTGTTAGGAAGTTAAACAGATCATATTTCTCTCTCTATTATCTATTTTATATTGCTGTGAAAACATCTCCTTCAAACAACTGGATTTATTCAAAAATCTCGCCAAACACTACATTTTACAAGATTACATATATATATATATATATATATATATATATATACAAATGTATATCAGAGGTCAAGGGACAATGTACAAATATATATAAATATATATATATGTATATATACAAATGTAATATAAAGAAGATTCTTTCATTGATACCTGGGATGAGAAATGTTTAAGGCCAAATTAGGCTTTTTATTTTGAATCCATCTCGCTCTCTCTTCCTCTCTGATTTTACTTTATTCATGTTTGTATCCAGACCTCTCTCTCTCTCTGTCTCTGTCTTTCTATCTCATGTTCGTTTACTCTTTATTTCTCCCGATGCAGGCAGCCATTCATCACTGTATGACCACAGGAACCAGCCTTATATAGTCCTGAACAACCAGGGAGGGGGAGGAAGAAAACGATGAAGACGTGTTTATATCAGCTGTCAGCTCACAGCATCGCTCCTGCTCTTGAGGAAGCCCAGGGGGATGAACACGCACGCACGCACGCACCCACGCACACGCACACGCACACGCACACGCACACGCACACACACATTAGCATTCAGGCTCTATTAATAGATATGAGAGCAACAGGCTGCAGTGGGAGTATTGAACATACTGGGATCTTACACCAGTACTGTACAGTACAGTAATTGGGAATATACTGATATCACGTGAAACTAGAAGACCTAATGAATCCATCGGTACCAACTATGTCATACTAGCTTGTCGGGGAGATCGCTAAATAAAGCTAAATTTTGGAGAGGAAAAACTGTCATGTCCATTTTCAAAAGGGTTCCTTGACCTCTGAACTCCAGATCAGTGAATGTAAATGGGTTCTATGGGTACCCACGAGTCTCCCCTTTACAGACATGCCCACTTTATGATCATCACATGCAGTTTTTTTTGTATGTAGTACAAATGTGTTATTTTCTCCTTCTAAAAATGGTGTGTTTGAATATTTCTGCATACTGGGGTCCATAAACAGTCTTGAATTATATAAATTGGGTTTCACTGTAAAGCTGCTCACTGTATAAAATGACCTGTGGTGACCTCTAGGATAATCACAGCCTCATGAAACTTTACAGCCACAAACTAGAGACCTAGAGCATTCAGAGGATGAATGGATTAAACTAGAGACCTAGAGCATTCAGAGGATGGATGGATCAGACTACAGACCTAGAGCATTCAGAGGATGGATGGATCAAACTAGAGACCTAGAGCATTCAGAGGATGGATGGGTCAAACTAGAGACCTAGAGCATTCAGAGGATGGATGGATCAAACTAGAGACCTAGAGCATTCAGAGGATGGATGGGTCAAACTAGAGACCTAGAGCATTCAGAGGATGGATGGATCAGACTACAGACCTAGAGCATTCAGAGGATGGATGGATCAAACTAGAGACCTAGAGCATTCAGAGGATGGATGGATCAAACTAGAGACCTAGAGCATTCAGAGGATGGATGGATCAGACTACAGACCTAGAGCATTCAGAGGATGGATGGATCAAACTAGAGACCTAGAGCATTCAGAGGATGGATGGATCAAACTAGAGACCTAGAGCATTCAGAGGATGGATGGGTCAAACTAGAGACCTAGAGCATTCAGAGGATGGATGGATCAGACTAGAGACCTAGAGCATTCAGAGGATGGATGGATCAAACTAGAGACCTAGAGCATTCAGAGGATGGATGGATCAAACTAAAGACCTAGAGCATTCAGAGGATGGATGGATTTCCTAGCTAGATTGACAATAAGGGGGTTTATGAGCAGTTTAAACAACACAAGTACTCGCCACCCAATCACTGAGAAATGCAATTCTTGCATTATTCTCCAAATGTCAAAAGTTTTTGATCCCAAATCACAGCATGGCTTTTTCTATGGTGTTCCTCAAGGTCTTGGTGTCTTAATGTGGGATTTTGGAAGGATTATTGATCATTTTTATCAACTCTCCAGTGGTAAAGAAACGGTTAAATTTAGCACCAAATCTGTGTAACAAATGGAATCAACCCAAAATTTGCTGCAACAACTTATGAGACATAACAGAGCATGGGGATGGCCATCATATTTCATTATTTCTGTATATGTTTTAATAAGATAATTCTTTATACTGTATAAAGAGCACTGCTGGAGCTGAGATGAAATGTGCACACTTATCTGTGTAAAGATCCAATAAATGCATACTGCACAGATTGTGTCTCCTGCTATTTTAATAAGAAAGTTTGTAATAAACCCACAGACTTTGCAGCTGATTTGATTCTCTCAGAACAACTTTTAAATAAAATGTGTTTAAAAATGATTCCCAAAAATGCAACAGCAGCTATAATGAAGTGTTAACGTGTTTTTTTCAATACAACATGACTCAGAGCACATGTGAGTCCAGAGGGAACCTCCCTTTAAATCCACTTCACTGTCACACACTCACTAATGATATCATCAGTAATGGCACATATTGTTTGGGAATGTGGGCTTTCTCCTGCTCTGGGAGCTCCTGCAGGGACACACTGCCCGTCTCTCAGGATGGGATAGTTTTCCTTTTTAAGGCAGGTTAGTCAAAGCTCCCCCTCCCTCACACACACACAGAGGCGCCGTCATTAACAACCTGCCTCACCATGTGAGGATGACACACAGTTTTCAAAGTCCTCGCATCCTCACATCGTAATGTCATGAGATCACAGAGGCAGGGGAAGGTGACACATGTGGTTACGTTTAGAGACAAAAGCGCAGACTCCCTCGTTTATTTCAATCAATGCAGAGGACTCCTGCAAAAACCTGGCTCAGTTTTTGCTGCAATGTGCCGCATTGGTCAATTAAATACATACAAATACATATCATCATCATCCAACGTTGGGCTAATTTTGGCGAGGAAAAACCTGCATGTCCATTTTCAAAGGGGTCCCTTGACCTCTGACCTCTGACCTCCAGATATGTGAATGAAAATGGGTTCTATGGGTACCCACGAGTCTCCCCTTCACAGACATGCACACTTTATGATAATCACATGCAGTTTGGGGCAAAAACCATGCAGTTTTTTTGAATGCAGTATAAATATGTTATTTTTGCCTATTCTAAAATGGTGTGTTTCACCATTTCTGCATACTGGGGTCCCTAAAAGGTCTTGAATTACATAAATTGGGTTTCACTATAAAGCTGAGACTCTTGTGGATCCAATGAGCCCAACTGTATTCATGTGTCCTTCATTATTATTCATTATTCATGCCTTATAAAAGTGCGTTGAAACAGCCGGGATATCGATGCAGAAGAATATAAAATAATAAAAATAAATGTAGCGCAATTAATTACAACGCACTACTTCTGTCTTTGTGATTGTGGTTATTTCGCCTTATTAAAGGTGCAATTTGTCCCATTTTCTTCCATCGTCATCCAGAGCTGTTACTGCCGGACCTAAATGTTTAACATCCTAACTTTAAGGGACATTAATCTGTGTTGAACTAAATCATGTTGTGTACAAAATTCTCAGCATCACAGATTACTAAAATGATTTTCCGAGTATAAATGAGAATGAAAAGAAGAACGAAGGGGTGGACGGAGACGGTGAGGGGAGAGGAAAGGATGAGGAAGAATGAGGGAGTAGATGAAGGAGAGGTGGTAAGAAAGGAAAGAGAAGGAGACAGAGGGAGGAGGGGGTAGAAAGTGAGGGAGGGGGGTAACTACAAATAGCCAGGGGCAGCAAGTTCTCCGTCAGTGCTCCCCTCTGCTGCAGCCCTCACCAGGCTTTCCTTGTCTTCCAACATGGCCTCCTACAGCTCCTCCGCCCAAACCGCCTCCTCCTACCGCCGCACCTTCGGCCAGGGCACCTACGCCTCACCCTCCCTCAACCGCTCTCTGCTGGGCCACAGCGGCGGCGGCGGGGGCCATGCCTCCTCCAGGGTCTATGAGGTGACCCGGAGCAGCTCCGCGCCGGCCTACCGGGTCTCCTCCAGCTGCTACGGGAAGCCCCTGGCAACCTCTCGGGCTTCCATCGGGCGCTCCTACGCCGGCATGGGCGAGACGCTGGACTTCAGCCTGGCCGATGCAATCAACCAGGAGTTCCTTACCACGCGGACCAACGAGAAAGTCGAGCTGCAGCACCTGAATGACCGCTTCGCCAGCTACATCGAGAAGGTCCGCTTCCTGGAGCAGCAGAACCAGGCGCTGGCCGTGGAGGTGGAGCGGCTGCGCGGCCGCGAGCCAACTCGTATCGCCGACCTGTACGAGGAGGAGATGAGCGAGCTCAGGAGGCAGGTGGAGATCCTGACCAATCAGAGGTCGCGTATAGAGGTGGAGCGGGACAACCTGGTTGACGACGTGGACAAGCTCAAAATCAGGTGGGAGGGGCAAGATGGCGTGTGTGTGTTCCTTTAAGAAGAGGTGTGAATGCACATGTCAGCTGCTTACAAGGTTGTGTGTGTGTGTGTGTGTGTGTGTGTGTGTGTGTGTGTGTGTGTGTGTGTGTGTGTGTGTGAGACGCAGAGAGAGAAATGTGTGTATGTAAATATGATAGAAAGGTGGAAAAAAAGGATTTTGCACTCAGAGGGAGAAAGAAATGAATAAACGTGCTGATTAAAACATGTGAAAACGTTGACTTTAAGAGGTAGTTTGACATTGAAAGTCCAGTAAACAGGTGAACCAAATCACCGACTACATGAAGGTGAATGAAGGTGTGGATGGACAGGTGGATGAATGGAGGGATATGATGAAGACATGATTTAACCAGCCGTGTGGGAGATGAGCGAGTCTCTCAGCTGGCAGAATTATCTGCTGTTTGTTGTGGTTACATGAAGTATCTTTAACCCTCAGAGACCCGCGATCCCGACTGACTTCACTGTCTTTCAGAGGCTGTAGCAGGTTCAGTTTTAGAGCTACAGTGAAGCTACAGATATCATATTAAACAAGAAAACATAAGGAATCCATCGGCACCAACCATGGCATACCACCTTGTCGGTAAAGATCGCTACATAACGCTGGGCTAAAGTTAGGCTAAAATTTAGCAAGGAAAAACTGCCATGGCCATTTTCAAAGGGGTCCTCTGACCTCTGACCTCCAGATATGTGAATGAAAATGGGTTCTCTGGGTACCCACGATTCTCCCCTTTACAGACATGCCCACTTTATGATAATCACATGCAGTATAAATGTGTTATTGTCTCCTATTCTATAACGGTGTATCTGAATATTTCTGCATACTGGGGTCCCTGAACAGTCTTGAATTACATAAAAACTCTTGTGGATACAGAAAAGACTAAGTATTATCTTTGATGCAGTAGTAAGCAGCATTTCAATGTTGCTGGTCTTTAAATACTTTATGCTTCATATTCTAATAATAATTAAAACATGTTCCATAAAATTCAAGTTACATATATACCCATTTAATATAGACTGATGATTATAAAGACATGTTCCCAGGCTTTCAGCAGTCTGTCTGATCTTAAATTAAACCTGACGATGAGCTCTAATTCCTGCATTAACTCGTCTTCGTCCTGCTGAATCCCAAACATCTTCATCAGCTTGGTTCCAAAACCAGAGAATAACACAAATTTAAAGTCAAACAGTCGTCTGTTGCTCAGACTCTTTCTAATCTACAATATTCTCTTGTAAAAATGTGTGTGTGTTACTGCCCACGTCTGACCAAAGTTAGAGCTCATCACACACACACATGTTTACAGTATCGTCTTCTATAAAAGGAGAGGAAAGAGCTCCACATATCTGAAGGACCTCTAACGATCCGTCCTTCCTCTCTGGTTTACATTTGAAGTGCCAGTTTTATAAAGATACAGCGCTACTGCAATTAAATAATAAATATAAAAGAATCACTGGAAGGTCCTTTAAAGGGATTTAAAGAGTTTTCACTTTTATCTGGGTTTTTATTGCTGTAAGTTCAGTAACATTAAATGTGCAGCAGACTTTGTATTTCCTGACTCAATTAGTAAAATGAGTATTTGTTCAGAGGATTACAATAATAACTTAAGAGCTTTTGTTACAAACATAAAGATGTTGTTTAATTTTGTGTTTTGCGTTTCAGCTCAGATGTTTTATTGGCAACATCATTTCCCAAACATATGTGAGATGAAACATTTAAAAACCACTCAGTTTAAGCAATGTTGGGGACTTCTACATTTGACAGTTAAAACTACTTACACATGGTGGGTATTCTTTGGGATAATTCCAGTCTTTTTAGACTCAGTATATTTAAATTTGACTACTTCTAGGTCACCAAAATAGAGAAATGATTCAACATTTCTCCACAACCTTCCTCTGGGATTTCCTAATCATTTTCTAGAGAGTTTCCATGTAAAAACTATGCAGCAATTATAGAGAAAAGGGACAAAGGGCACAGGGATTTCCTTAAAATAAATGCTCAATTTAAACAATAAATACAATTTGATTTATGGTGCCATTGTCTGTCGTCAGGCTGCAGGAGGAGATTCTCCAAAAAGATGACGCAGAAAACAACCTGGCTGCTTTCAGGGCGGTGAGTCCCTCATGTATTACTGATACTGCGTATTATTACTGTTGGTATACTGTATTACTACAGAAGGTATTTACAAGTACTCCAATCAGAGACATCTTTGAAATGTAATGTTTTCTCTGTAAGTTTTCAGAGATAAACGCTGTACTTACCCGGTTCGGCTGAGCTGTGTGTTAAAACTCTGCCTTTAAAAACTTCATAACATGCTGTGATGGTCTTTTTTCTGAATAGTTTCTAAAAGACGAGGCCTTAACGCGACTAAAACAACACTTCAAGTGGATGTTGTCCAAACAATTCAATATTTTATAGTTATAAAATCAACACAGGAAAAAGATTTTTTTTACTTTATAATATTTTTAACCGTTTTGATATTGTTTACATACTTGACTTTGGATTATTTTTTGTTATCTTATTTACATTGTTATTGATCTTATTTGTTATCATCTAAGTTTTACTTGATCATATTTCATTATTGTAATAAAACTACTCCATTTGGAGTCAAAATTATACCATTTTTTTATTTATTTTTTATTTTATACCGTGCACAATGGTAGAATGTGGTGACGCACAGGGTGAATGTCATGGCCAAAGGCTCCATTGTGTGCACATCGCCTCCTGTAGTGGATATCAGTAGTATTTTAGAGCCAAATTCCCTTTCAAGAGGTATAAAACCCATTTGGCACACTTTGGGTATCCAAGTGGCCAAATGGAGAGTCCGCCTGGTCCTATCCTCACTAAAACCTTTGTAGAATCGATGTGCTTTGTGTTATTTATATCTGCTTTGGCACAGTTGTAGTCAAGGATTTGCTGAATGAATTCAGTGGCATCTCTGTGCATGGCATCATTGCTATAATGCTGTTATCCACTGTCTAATCTAGAAAACATTTTAGGAGAGGATAAAAATGTAAATCTTTCCTTTGGTTCATCACAGTTTACTCCGGCATAGTAACAATCACAATGTTACTGACACTGAGGATGAATTCTCTGAGGTCTTACCTATCCATAGAGACCGAGATCATGCATATAGACCTAACTATTTGCTGGACTTACTTTTTACCATTTCTTACCGATCTGTGTCAGGATGTGGATGCTGCCACTCTGGCTCGTCTTGACCTGGAGAGACGCATCGAGACACTGCAGGAAGAGATCGCCTTCCTGAAGAAGATCCATGAAGAGGTTCCTTCTTCTTCTTCTTCTTCTTCTTCTTCTCCTCCTTCTCCTTCTTCTCCTTCTTCTTCTTATTCTTCTTCTTAAGTATACTTTGGGGAAATATACTTGAACTTTACTTATGTATACTTCATAAAATAAACTTGAAGTATACTACTTTTTGGTAAGGGTGGTTGGTTGCTACTCCCGTTCTCACCTGGACGTGTGGACACATACTATATTCAGAACTAATCCCTTCTGTACTCTGACCTGACCTTCCTCCTCCTCCTCTTCCTCCTCTTCTTCTTCTTCCTCCTCTTCCTCCTCCTCCTCCTCCTCCTGCAGGAGATCCGCGAGCTGCAGATGCAGATGCAGGAGTCTCAGGTGCAGATTCAGATGGACATGTCCAAGCCGGACCTGACGGCGGCGCTGCGAGACATCAGAGCCCAGTATGAGGGCATAGCCGCCAAGAACATCTCCGAGGCCGAGGACTGGTACAAGTCAAAGGTGAGAGAGGGAGACATTGTTATCATGATGGGCTTTAAAGATTATAAATAAAGAGATTAGATCTCTATAGCAAGTAATAATAGCACTGGTGTGACCTTTGACCTTTGTCCCTCCAGGTGTCCGACCTGAACCAGGCAGTGAATAAAAACAACGAGGCACTGAAGCAGGCCCGGCAGGAGACCATGGAGTTCAGACATCAGATCCAGTCGTACACCTGCGAGATCGATTCGCTCAAAGGCACCGTATGTCTCTCACACACACACACACACACACACACACACACACACACACACACACACACACACACACACGCACACTACACTGATGGACTCACTTCCTGTCTCTTTGACAAATCCAGAATGAGTCCCTGATGAGGCAGATGAGGGACATGGAGGACCGCCACGGACGCGAGGCCGGCGGCTTCCAGGACAACATCGCCCGGCTGGAGGCAGAGATCTCCAACATGAAGGACGAGATGGCGCGCCACCTCCGTGAGTACCAGGACCTGCTCAACGTCAAGATGGCGCTGGATGTGGAGATCGCCACCTACAGGAAGCTGCTGGAAGGGGAGGAGAGCAGGTGATGATGGAGGAACAAAGACTGAATATGAAACTAAATTGATTCAAACATTTTATATGTTGACTTCCTTTAAGAAAAGAAGGATTTTAAGACTTGTGTCTGTAAAAAGAGTTTTAATATTAAGCTCTGTTGTTGAAACAAGTTTGTTCGTATGCTGCTAAACTGAATTACAATCTGATTTTAAAGGACGACTGTAGCCTTAAAAACTAAATTTTCGTTAATTGCAGAATTATGATTTGGGATTAAATATATTATATAACACTTTTATTTCTGTCTTTGCAGGATTACCTTGCCTGTGCAGAGCTACTCCACCCTGAGCTTCAGAGGTATGAACACACCTGCTGTAACCTGAACACACCACTAGAGGACGCACATGGTCTGGAGGCTGTGCTCTCCCACAATGCATTTCACTGATTTATGATTCACCATCATGTAAATGCCAAATGGAACAAGCACATGGCATCATCCATGATAATAAAATAAGCAAAATAGAATGTGAAAAGGATTCTCGGATCCTTCCTGTATTATATTTTAGGGTAGGGTGAACAGGTGTCCCACTTTACGAGAGACTGCACAGCATTTGTATCCCTTGTCCCACGTTGTTGTTGGGATCTGGTCACCTTATTTTAGGGGGAGTTTAAAATGGTAAACTTTAATATAAAAGCATGCGTCTTGTGTTTTTGCTTTAAACAACAGATTATTAACGTCAGCGGTATGATCTCCTGTCCTGTTGATGATGTTTTCTTGCTGTGTTTAAACAGAGACCAGCCCCGAGCACCAGCAGCGCTCCTCTGAGATGCATTCAAAGAAAACTGTCCTCATCAAGACCATCGAGACCCGCGATGGAGAGGTAAAACACACACAGAAGAGCAGGAACACTGCAGGAGATATATCTACATTTTCCTCTTAGTTGTCATACAAATGTAAAAGTATCGTCCCTCTACAGAATAATCTGTTCTATAAGCTTCCAGCCAACTTCATCAGTCACTCCGATATTTCCTTTTTCTCTTCTATCATCGACAAAACAAAGGAAAAATCATCCCCAAAAATAACCATAAGAAGAAAATCTGTTATAAAAAAAGTCTAGAACAAAAAAATACAAGGATTTAGGATTCGGTGTGGATCGACACGTGACCTTTTAAACCCCTCGATTTTCACATATTGACTCATTTCTAAACTAATGGGTCTACATTTATATTGATCAGCACTTAGACCGGATCACTTTTAGTTGATTCTGCCCTAAATAACCTCTTCACCTCCTGTCCTGATAATAGCTCAGTTAGATACAGCTAAATGTACAATTTACAAGCTCATTTAGCACCTTTCACCTCAGCAACACAGCATTTGTCTTCAGCTTTGAAAGCGTGAGGACATGTGACGTTGTTCCATGTCATTCAGGGGACGAACACGCCTCCACACACACACACACACATACAGTGACTAGTTCAGCCAGACTGTGCCATCCAAACATCCCGTCCCACCCGAGTTGAGACACGCTGCACCCGCAGCTTCTTGGGAAAACATACATCACAGACGTGTTAAGACAAGTCACATTTTATTTTCCAGTAATATGTTATCACCATCTTCCTGTGCAGCCCTGTTGGCTTTGTTTAAGGACGGCACGCTAGTGCTTTATTCCACCATCTTATCAAGTTAGTTCTATTTGTATGTGTCTCATAAAACAAGTGATTTATAGTGAGTATTTCCAACAGACCCTTACAAATGAGCAGTATATTTTATGAAGTATACATAAGTAAAGTTCAAGTATATATTTCCCAAGTATACTTTATGTAGTAAGAATACTAATAACAATGTACCAGTAGTATACTTGTAAGTGTACTACTTTAATACTTCTTGGGACTAAATTGGCCACTTTTAAGTTTATAAAAGTGTAAGAATAATAAACATAAGAGTGCACAACTAATTTACATCTAAGTTTTATTTTGTACTGCAACAATCCTATAAGTATACTGATAGTTTACTAGTTTTATACTAGTAGCCCACTTTATAGTTTGTGAGAGTACACTATAAAGTATACTCTCAGAAAACTACCAGTTTAATAGTTTTTACCACACTCCATCTGTGGTTTATCAAAACTTCTCAGAACCACATGAGCAAGTTTAGATAAAAAAAACTAAATTACAGACAAACATTTGAAGTGCATTTAATAAACAGTGAAGACAAGAAGGCCTGCTGGCCGTTTTGTGACGGATCAAAATGATTTTATACTTACAGGACAACGCAAGTCAATCAAAGTCCTGGTGTTCCTGGAGCTGTTTGACCTCCATCCACAATTAGTTTTCATTTTTTCCAGCTGTGAGCAGCCCCTGAAAAATCATACACAGCACCAGGCTCTTTTACTTTGGAACAAAAGGCATTTATTCAGACAGAGAACCTGTGTGCTGGTTCTCACACAGTGTCTTAATGTCTCTTTAGGTGTCTGTTTTATATATAGTCTACTGACTGTTGCGTTTCTGCCCTGCAGGTCGTCAGCGAGTCGACGCAACACCAGCAAGACATCATGTAACCATCTGCAGAGGAGAAGAAGAAACAACAACACACCTGTCCTTCTGGACAGATGAGGAAAAGAAACAAGAAAAGATGTGCAAATAAAACTAAAAGTGAAAAGACTTTACAGACTCATGATTATGGCCCCTGAACGTACTGCAATTTGTGATTTTAAAGCCGGGTGGTAACTTTATCTCTGCTTAGTGGTGTGTTTTAGCTGGATGCAACATACATGTGTGTAGCTAACTACACAAGCTGCAAAAAACCTCCATCTAACAGAATCATTTCTGTGTTTAACTGACATCTAGAAACCTTTTTACTTGTGTCTGTATCTTGAAATAAGAAACCATATGGACTAAATAGATAATGACTTGTTAAGATGTATTTTTTGCCAGTAAAATATTCAAATCACATGGGAAAAAGCATTTTTGCATCTGAAAGAAGGTAAAAGCTTTTCAGACGGCCTCCGAAATAAAACACTTCCTGCTCTGCAATTTAAGTTAAATGTCACAGAAAATGTGTTGTTTTACATCAACATCCTCTGCTTTTGCATCCCACAAAGTATGCAGATGGATCTAAACCTCTTGCATTATGATTCTTCTGGTTTCTTCCCTACACACTGTTCCTCAAGGTCAGAGTCATCGTTTTGTCCGATCAGGAGCATTAAGGAGGATGAGGTGAACTGTATGTGCATGTTTGTGCTTATCAATAAAGGGACGCAGAAAGGACAGATAAAAAGGAGAAGATGGAGATTAAAAGGAGATGAAGCGAGAGATAGGAGGAAAGAGGTTGAGCGAGGTAGAAAATACAGGAAAGAGAGGGACAGAGAGAGGAGAGAGAGAGAGAGAGATAATCCCTTGTGACTTTCAAATATTATTTGCTAATAAAAGTAAAGTGGATTTCATGTTCCAGCCGATTGATGTCTGCTTGTCCTTGAGCTCAAAGACGACTCGCACACATTGATCGTATACAGGCCAATAGGAACACATGCTTTAATAATCATAGTCATAATTCAATTCTTTTTTAAAAAAAGCATGGAGTTACTGGCCTACAGTGATGACATTGCACTCTCCTTTACAGAACGGCTTGAGAAATAAATAAATCAGCAAATAAATACATCCCACTGGAAAAGAACATGTCTCACTTTCATTAGATTCCTAAGAAAGGTTTAAATGAAATGATAAAAATAACAAAAAAAAGTTAGTAAGTGCTGTGTTTTATGTACAAATTTCACATTGATGCACATGAAAGGGTGGAGGGTGTTTGGTGGGGTCGGGGGCGGGACGGAGGGGTGAGGTCATGCATCTCCGTTTCCCACGGATGAATAAAAACGTACCAGACATCCCCCCCCTCCCCACACAGCTGCTTGCTTTTCCTTTAAAAAGGTAAAGACGACAACAAAGTATTCACATTTTCACTGGTGACAGAAATGTTATGTTGTCGCAAATAAAGAAATCAATGCACATGATGGAAGGAGTTGTTGGTCTAAGTACAAGTTGGTATGGCCAATAGTCCACTGTTTGCATCCAGACTCTATGAGCCTTATTTACACTGGCATCTCAGCCTGACTCTCATTTTTTATATTTTTTATCCTGCTAGTTCTGAGATGAGAAGATTTTTAGCTCTCACCAGCTGCTTCTGCACATTTTAAACTGCTCAGATTTTGATTGTTTGCAGCACAAGCAACTGGAGCTAAAGAGTCAACGTTTCAGACAGATGATGGAACAAGTGAAACATATCTTTCAGCTATGCTTATGAAATAAAAATATTAATTCTCTGCTTAGCAGCGTAAGTAATCTCTTGGCGTGCAAACAGTTTGCACTGCAGGGATGAAATTCAGGTTGTAAAATAATCAGGGATTGTAGTTTCTACTCGAAAATCCTCGAAATCGTTTTTTATGTGAAATCTCAAATGAGGTGCCAGTGTAAACGTGGCTTTTTCTGCTGTCAGCTAAAAGCAAATCCTCCTCGTATATCCAGGCATCTGTGAAGACAACTTGACTCCAACAGTATTTTTTACCCTGCTTGTTGTAGCTCCATGGCTACCCCCCTGAAACATCCTTCTGTGATCACATTTAATGCAGAAACAAGCCGTCGATGGGAGATCTGCCAGTAACCCCCCTCCGGTTGCTGAGTGGTACAGTCCACAGAGGGGCAAGGCACCCGTTTAAACAGATTCCCCGGCCATAGGAGAGCAGTTTGACGCTTGAAGAAGTGTATCGTCCAGCACCAAGGGTGACGTCTTTCCCCATTTCAAGGACGATTTTTGTAGTCCAGATGGCACAGAGAGAAAATGAAAGATCCCGGTTTGCATTTAAGGGCCCTTACTTCCCTTTATAGATGATCTTTGTTGGACTTTTAAGACGCCTACAGGCTGAGGAACTAGTTGCTTCGGCACCATCAGTTGAAAGTCGGTGACAGCAGTAGAAACAGCACGCTGAACGAGGGCTAAGTTGTATTGTGATTTTTCTTAAGATGCCTGTGTTTGAACCTGAGGCGGGTTTTACTGAAACTGAGATCCCTGATCTGGTTTGAGTTGAGACGGTGCCAAACAGGCCGGGGCCGGGTACAGCAGGCTGCTTCGGGTTTCCACGTCGGCCCTTAAGATTGTAGCTGTGGTGCGTGTTTGTGTAAGTGCATGCATGCATTTGTGCATTTGAATGTACTGAAAGAGAAGAGGTCAACCAAGCCTCTGCACCACGCTGATGGCTCCAGCAGGTAGACACAAGGAAAGCTGAGCTTTATAATCCAAAATTCAATTAGTAAAGGGTTAAACATGTTTTGCATTGTGGGTAAATCCAGCCCTAAATATATTTCCATCCTTTTAGGGGTGTGGCTAAACCCAGATTATGTTTAAACCCTTTGCAGTGGTGGTTTGTTGTAGCTCAGGTGTGATTACACCCAGGTGGGGTAGTGTTTGCAGAGTCATGTGGTGTATTCAGGCCTCTGAGAGGTGGGAGTGGTCAGACACGTAGTGAAGGTCCTGCAGCTCCGGTGAGGGGAGTCGTGGAGCCGGAGTCGTAGCCCATATCCACCACGGTGTGCGGTCGGCCGACCAGCCGGCTCGGGATGGGCTGCGCCTGCACCTGCCGGTCTCGGAAACTCTGGATGTAGCTCTGGACGGGGCAGAGAAAGACTTTGGTTTAAAGATGAAAACACACTCACACAAAACAACACAGAGCAACGACCAATCACACTGCAGGAAGCATAAAAAAGACAGAAGATGATCAACAAAACAAAATGACAGCAGCAACAACAACAGAAAATGAGATCCTCACTGGCGAGAGGACGTCTGTGTCGTAGCGGCGGATAGGGTTGGGCTTGCGGCGGTAGGCGGGCTCAGTGTGAAGCTGCTTGGCCTGGTGATGGTTGGAGGTGGAGCCGTGCTGCTGCTTCTTCTTCTTCTTGTTGCGATAGCGATCGTCTCGCTGACGAATCCGCATCACCTGCATCCTCCTCTGCTGCCGGCTGATGATCACTGTGGAGGACAAAGGGTCGACGATGAGGAGAACCTCCAAAGTTAAAGACAGAAGATAGCTAGCATATGCTAAAAGCTTTGTAGATGTTTTAATGTAGATGATGTGCATACATTCGTTTTTAAAACAGTAAATGGAGGCAAACCAGGAATACTAACAGCTGATAGTGACAAGTTTTCCTCACCCTTGGTATGGGAGTATCCCTCAGCGGTCACCTTCCATTGGACCATGACACCCAGCAGGGTGAGGGCAGGCCACACCCCGAGCACCACCCACGTCAGCCAGCACACAGGCTTACCAGGCGCTGCTTTAATTCGCTCGTACATGTACAGCACGAGAGCGAAGAGCTCCACGAAGTAGTCCAACGCCACAGTGATGACAGCTGCACCGAACACCGCTGTGGACAGCGTTGTGAAGAGGCGCTGCCACTGCAGGGTGAGCACGGCGAACAGCATGCCCAGGCCAAGCAGCACGCCCAGGGGCACCCAGACAGAGCGCGGCGGGCTGTCAGAAAGCTCCTCCAAGCCCACCAGGGTGGCCACGGCCACCAGCAGGCCCAGCAGCAGGCCCACCATAAAGAGGCCCACGCTGCGAACCAGCATGGTGACCAGGCCGCAGAGCGTGCCGATGCCAAGGCCGATGCCCACCGAGGCCTCCACGCTCAGCTGGGTGTCCAGAACGCGCTCCTTGTAGCAGAGCATAAAGATAACAACAGAGCCAAACATCAGGCCCGTCAGGAACATCACCGCCTTGAAGCAGCGGTAGCCTGGAATAAGAGGAAGAAACATCGTTAACAGGGCCGTCACCTAATGAGTAAACCAATCACATGGAAGTAGGACTCACCAAAGAAGCAGTAAATGATGCCGAAGAGACAGCACATGGAGCAGACGACGGAGGGAACCACCTTGTGGCGGCCGCTAAAGTCCTCGCAGCCATCCAGTCGCTCGGGGCTCAGCTCCTGGTCGGGCTGGACCAGCAGCATCTCCAGGGTGGTCGTCATGGTGATCAGGAGGAGAGAGGGGAGATGGAGGACAGGTGATCAGGTGGGAGGCTAGGGAGCGCCACACAGCCGCATGGTTTCACCTGGACATAGAGAGAAGAAGAAAGGGTTCAACAATCAGATGAAAAGGATCACATAATGCTAATTTATGGACAGAAACTAACTATCTGAGGGTGTTTCTGAAACTCCCAAATTAAACAAAAATCAACCACCTATGAATTTTTATTTTAATCACCAGAGTATGTAATACATATAAACAGATTTTTAATCTGTAATGTGATTATTTTTTACAGTTTTCATCACTAAATGTTCTTACTGCAACATTACAATAATGTTCATTTTATACATTTCCCTTTTTTAATTTCTATAAAATTGTTAAGACATTTAAATTAATTTTCATTATTTTTGTGCATCATTGTAAATATTGATATAAAAACATTTCTAAAAATAATTTCATGATTTTCTCTATATCCTGAAAAATGTAGACAGTAACCATAGATGTCAGTCTTCATACACAAAAATATATAAAATATGTTGTGTTTTATGACAGATATTGTAATGTCTAATGTCTTTAAGGACATGTTGTGGAAATTACATTTGTGCTAACATTGCAGATAAATGGAAGCTAGCGAGGTCTGCTACATTAGCTTTGACTCTTAGCATCTAATAAACATGAATTATGAAACACAATTACTAAGCTGTATGGTGAGGACACACAATAAATACTTCATACTTCGTTTCCATAGAAACTAGATTTGTTTGGGTTTGAATAAAACTTTTACCATGGTATTTGTTCAGTGTTGCGGTAAGGACAAGTGTGGGACCGGCGCATTTAAATGAAGAAAATCATAAAAATGACTCGTTAGCAAATACATAATGGTAATATGGTGTAAAGTAATATGTATATGTAATAATTCCATTTGAAATAATGTCATATTATAATAGAATTAGCTCATTATACGTATCTCAACATTGAGACCACAGTTGTGGGACATGAAGAAAAGTGGTGTTTAGACCCATTAAATGCTTCATGAATTTTATTAAATCACATTATTTAGCAATTATCTTGATGTCTAGATGGGTAATAACACTTTGTATATATTTATTAAGCATTGCACTGCAAATTTTTACAAAAATCCAAAATGTCACTGCTGGGACTTAAAAATGCCCGTAGTTGCAGAAACACCCATGAACATTTTTTTTCAGAGAGATCAAAACCTTTAAATCACTTTAATCAAAACACTGGCCATCACTTTCTGCAGACTGTAGCATAAACTGTCTTCAGCATACGTGTTAATATCAAGATAAGAAAATTGTGCGGTATTACTGTACGTTTGGTGCATTCACTCAGTCTCACACTTCACAACATACCCGACATAAACCAGACGATCCTTTTGACAATTTAGATCATGGATGCTCTAAGACAGACTTCTCTCTAATCCTGGATGAAGGGAAGTCCTTGAATGCACCATCATAACATTCAATGCTTGCATCTATAATAATAATAATAATAACTGAAGTTTGAAAAATAAGTAAACTATGACTGGTCATTTATTTCAACCATGTTTTAAAATGTCTGCATGTTGATTTTCAGAAAAGGTACAGTTGCCTGCACGGTTGGAAACCAATGGTAAAACTGGTGGTATAATTTGAACCATCAGGTCTTTGTGATTTAAATCTATGAAAAACTACCAGCATGATCCAAAGGATCAACAACACTGCCAGCAACCAAAACCCCCGTTACCCTGTTTATAAAGTGGCTTTCAAATCTGCAGCAGCGTAAAACAGATTTGGTTTTGTGTCTGCACATACACATACAGTTTGGCATCCCCGATGGCGGAAACGGCGGATAATAATAGCTCAGATAACAGCGTGTGTTTGAGCCGGGCAGATGAGGGCAGTCAAAGCCTCTCGCTCTCTCAGTGTTTGATCAGAAGGCATTTAAGGGGAACGAGAGCAGCGTCCTTCAGGCCACTCCAGGACAAAGCCAACACATTTCTCTCATGGCTCAATCGTTCATCAATCATCCTGTCATTCAGTCTATCTAATCTACAATAGAAGAGAAACAATCAGAGTTCTTTAGAGTCCTAATCCTTTGTGGTGCGCCCTTGTTAAGTGTCTTATATTATTATTACATTCAGATTATGACCTTATTTTAAGTTCAGTGTGTACTTCTGTTATATTATCTTGGGTTTTCTACCTCAGCTCTCACTGTATCAGCTATTTATTTTGTTTTGTTTCCTTCCCTGCAGCCTTTCCTCATTATTCCTTGTCTTGTATCCTTATCTATTCTCATTGCGATTGATAAAGTACTTTATCTTAAGTTATCTCTCTGTAGTTTTCTTCTTTATTTGGTTTCTTTACCTGCAGCCTGTTTCTGAGTGACCTTATATTATCTAAGTTGAGCCAATTCTCTCTGTGATTAATAATAATTATCCATCTATCGTTTTAAGCCACCTCAGCTCCTGCACTTTGTTTCCTTTCCTAAGTGTCCTTACACTCTTTGTTTTTGGGTAACAATGTGATGTCTTATCACATATAATCACTTCCTTTCCTTTTGATTTCTTTCCTGCCCCCTCATCTGTATTCCAACAACGTCCTTTGTTAACAGCACTCGGTAAATAAATTTGCCTCGACTTGCTCCTTCTCTGCACCCAGCCTTGTTTGTATTGGTAACGTCAGCCTGTGTACACCTGTCAGAGACCTGTTAAATCATTCAGATCTCCTTCTGTTTCCTCCTCGTCCTTCTTCACATCCTTCCTAACTGTGCATCACTCCATTTCACCAAGAACAAAGGGCTTCATGCTTAACTCAACCGTATATTATGGTATACTGTATACCTGTGTAGGTATACTAGTAGGGCTGCAACTAACGATCATTTTCATTGTTGATTAACCTGTTGATTATTTTCTGGATTAATCGATTAGTTGTTTGGTCTGTAAAATGACAGAAAATGGTGAAAAATGTGGATAAGTGTTTCCCATAGCTCAAGATGACGTCCTCAAATGTCTATCAGGAAAATACTGAGACAAACACGCAGAGAGTTAAAGGGATGCCTACATCATGCTTTTATGTAAAAATGGAACTATTGTTGGGTCAAAAAGTGCATAAAAAAGTTAAATAAAACTGTCTTTGTCCTCGTTCACTTCCTTCCCATGCCTCATCCCTCCTCCCCCTCTGGCTGTTTTCGTGCTCTCCATCTCGGGGTGAGTTCAGTCCGACTGTGGAAGGTTTCTGGGTCAGAGGTGCTTATGCAACTCCTATCTGGGGAACTTTGCTGTGATATTCATGAACTCCCCCATCCCTCTCTCCTCCTCCCTCACATCCTTCAGTACATACTTTTTCCTCCTTACCATCTCTCGGATGCCACTCCTTCTCATCCTCCCATTTACCCTTTCTTCTGTCGTCTCTAGTTAATGACCTTCCTGAGGGACGAGTTATGAAGGGGTGGAGAATTTGTTTGTGTCACATATGGAGGTATATACTGGTCCGGCAAGTTTGACAATGTACGAGGGAAGCAGATAAAGCACTCAAGTGTTGAGCTACTGTATTTGACCTTTAACCTCTAACCTCTCTGGGGTGTAATATATTAGTTTATCATGGTACAAGTTACAAGGGAAAATAATCTTAAAAAGCATCAAATTCTTTCTACTGGGGCTGTCAATCAATAAAATATTTAATCGTGATTATTTACACATTTATTATCTGTTCTAAATGAACCTTAAAGGGAGATTTGTCAAGTATTTAATACTCTTATCAACATGGGAGTGGACAAATATGCTGCTTTATGCAAATGTATGCATGTGTGTTGCATAAAGCAGCATATTTGTCTGTTTTGAACAGATACAAAATGTGATTAATCGCGATTAACTATGGACAATCATGCGATTCAATATTTTAATCGATTGACAGCCCTAGTATTTCTTTCATCTTGATTCACGCAGCAGGAAGGACTAAATGCAGGAGAAGACTAGTGCAAGCATAGTCAATTGTACAACAACTATTATTGATTTGCATTGAATAGCGCCATAATAGAAACAGTCAGTAGGAAGAGGCTGATGAAAAGTAAAATAAAAAATGTCTTTAGAACAAACTAACACCACACCAATATACACAGATACACACACATACATATTCTTTCTACATTATTATCCCCATTTTTATCCAGACATGTCATATTAATAATCATCTTTTGGTGGAGGATTAGCAGGTCGCTGCCGAGTGACCCCGCGCGTGCGTGTGTGTGTGGAAGCATTAAGCCGTTTTGTACCGCAGATCAAAAACGTGCAGTTTCTATGTTTGCAGATGGATCATCCTCTGGAAAAAGTGAGAGAGAGAAAACAGACGACAGGCGAGTTTCTTCTTCTGCTGTCAGCAACAACAACACCACGGTTCTCCTCCTCCCGCCCTGCTTCCTGTCTGTTGCCACGACGACGGAGGGATGCTGACAGACCAGCCGGCCCCAGTCCGCAGCCTGACCAATGGAAGAGCAGCTTAAACTCCCATAGCAACAGCATGAGAGCCAATCGTTGGCCCCGTCTGTTCCCCCTGAATGTGTTCATATACGGCAGTGTGTGTATGTGTGTATGTGTGTGTGTGTGTGTGTGTGTGTTCCTATAGAAACACTGCTTTAAATTATAAATGAAATATTCCAGTTTTAATGTGCTAACATCACATCAGCATGTTTCATCAACTATTTTCATAATCAATTGATTATTTTATTTTAAATATTATTTACTGTAAAAGATGTGAATATTTCGGACACATGCCTACAAGTTACCACAATGATGTCTTCAAATTGCTCATTAATGTGGCAGCAACGTGCCAACAAAAGGCAGAGAAGAAGACTGCTAGCAAGTAAACATGGATGTAAACAATGAAGAAAACTCCACGAGGGAAAACCTGAGTCTTCATCTGGAATCATTAAAAGAGTGAGATGGGCCTGCTGGTTCCAGTCCTCTGAATTTGTTGTCACCATCTCTTATTTTGTTCAGTTCAACCCTTTCAATAAGGAGTGGTGCGTTCATTGTCGGTTGGAAAAAACGTCGGAGTCAATCAGAAAAATGCTAACGGGTTGCTCTGAGCGTTTACTAAAGGTTAAGTTAACAGAGTTGACTGAAAATGCCATTGATGGGATGGAAATGATAAAATGGAAAGGGTAAAATAACCAAACAAAACATGAACTGACTGAATAATCAAACAAAATGAAAATTCAGTCTGATTTCAGAGACAGAATCCAAGATATACTAAATATAAAATGCCAAATTTGGTCTGAATGCAGCTGATAATCTAAATTCTGTAAACAGAATCTCCTCGTCTCCATGTAATAAAATGTCTTTAGTAACACAGTGAAACCACTAAAACCTCTCTTCCCTCATTGTCTCAACATCGACGATAAATCTCTGGTTTAAACAAATGCAGTTTAACGGTTCAAACTGTTTGTGGATCAGTCAACAATGCCCAGACACACTGACACAGATGTGCAGCCTTTTCCAGTGCCGACATCATCAGGCTGAAAAAGAGACCATGAATAAAGAAAACGTCGTCTATTAATACACAGAGTAAACAGACTGGCTGAGAACCACATGCTGCATCAGGTCTGACCTACATGTTAAAGTCCACAACACAGCTCAAATCATAGCATGGCAAACTGCAGCCCAACAGGCAACAACAGCTGTCAGTGTGCTGACTTGACTATGACTTGCCCCAAACTGCATGTGATGATCATAAAGTGGGCATGTCTGTAAAGGGGAGACTCGTGGGTACCCATAGAACCCATTTACATTCAATGATCTGGAGGTCAGAGGTCAAGGGACCCCTTTGAAAATGGCCATGACAGTTTTTCCTCGCCAAAATTTAGCGTAAGTTTAGAGCGTTATTTAACCTCCTTCACGACAAGCCAGTCTGACATGGTTGGTACCAATGGATTCTTTAGTTTTTTTTTGTTTCATATGATGCCAGTATCTTCACTTGTTAAAGCGTTAAAGAAATTAGTGGCGTTGCAACGAATTTGCATCATTATCAACAGCCATACTCAGTGAAATCCAAAAGAGGTTGAGAGCATCATTGTGAAAAGGCTCCCACCTAAATGATGCAACAACTTGACTGGACTTTCATAAATGTAATCTGGACTTGCTAACATGCTAATGTTAGCAGGACAAACAATATTTCCCTTTGAAATCTGGCTGAGAAAAGTAAGATGGAAATAGTCCGGTGACGTATCAGAACTTCACATCGGTACTTTCTGCTTCTGTGAATAAGACTAAAAAATAATTTAGTTTCCGCTGCATAACACAAGCAGAGGAGGTTGACATGATTCATTTTGCATTCATGCATCTTAATGAGCTCTGTCCCAGACAGAGAGACGTCTGCAGAGGTAGACGGGGAGCCTTTTAGTGCCCTTTATTCACCCTGTTAGAAGAATCAAACAGAAATTCACTGTTTGTGTGTCCTTTTCTGTGTCACATCATTGATCATTTTTCAAACACGCTCGGTGTTTTCTTTCTCTGCATTTCAGTTTCTGCTCAGTGCACAGAGGGCTGTGTAGGTTTCATAACCCTGTGACTCATGAATTCTCTTCATGATGAATTTATTTAAAAAACACTTTTGTTCCAAATTCTCCTCTTCACTTCTGTTTGGTGATAAAGGCTTCTCTAGTGCCGGAGAAAGAAAACCCACAGAGAAAACAGTCACTAATAATAAGACTTTCCTCCATGTTCAGCTGCCAAATCATGAACTCCTTTTAGTTTCATTAATTCTGCTCACAAAGCTGTAATCACTAATGCACTAACATACACATACATTTGATTATTGGTAGTTTTTACATGCTGTAATATTTGAAATAAGATTTTAAGACTACACAACTTGTGTGTGTGTGCGACACCCAGCTGTGTTAATCCCTTAGACGAGGTCTCCTGCTCGCAGTCGGAAGGTCAGACGCTGGGCGATGCTCTCTGACTGAACTCCTCTGTTGTTTATCTTTAGCCAATAAGAAGGCAGAAACTCCTGTGACCTCATCAACCGGCGTCTGGCCAGCCATATGTTTACTATGTTGTCTGCTAGTATTAATCTGCTGCTATCAAAGCACTGGTGTGTTTAAACACTGCATCTATTAGATCCTGATTTTCCTTCCGGGAGATTAATACGGGTGTAAGAAAAAAACGATACTCATGAGTATCACGATATTATGTTTTGTTACTGTATCGATTCTCCAAAATGCTGAACGGATTTTTGATTAACCTCTTAAAAATCGGACAACCCACGGTCGGGCCCGGCCACTATTTGATCTTTCGGAGGTTGTAGCTTGAAGCTAGAGTGAAGATACTGGTATCATATGAAACTAGAAAACCTAAGGAATCCATCAGTACCAACCATGTCATACCAACAAAGGAGGCGAAATAACACTCCAACGTTACACTAAATTTTGGTTCTCTGCTCAAACGAGTTCTGTGTGTTCTCTGGAGGACATTTTGAGATTGTGTCAGTGCTATTCTTTATTCTCCTCGGGCCTTTTCTGCCACAGTTTGGATGTTACTTTGCTTCAGCACATCCTTGAGTGTTTCCAAAAAGTTGAGGATTATTTGTGCGGTAAGGTTTAAAATTGAAGGGCTCAGTTGAAGTGACTGTAAAGCAAAACTACAAAATGACCAAAAACACTTTCCACTACTGAAAAACAACAACTCTGCAGAGTTAAAACACTTCACATAAGACCATCTGCACAATGCAACAAGTGCCTCAACTGTCGATGCGTCACGCTGCAGATTTGTCCAACGTGAAAATGACAACGTGAATGCGTGTGTGTGTCACAGTCGTGACTGATGCCGAAGCGTCGATGACGGTGAATAACAGCAGGACAAGGAGTAATATGACCAACTGTTCCCGGACCTGCTGCTGTGAGAGGATCCAGTTGAGCCAAAAATAAGTCAAACAAACTCCCTGTTTCCAAACACAACACATGCTGAACACATCGTTCCTCAAATCAGAACAAATATTCAAGAGAACAGCCACACGAATGTCTTTGAATGACACCTGTGCACGTTCGCTTGTATGTGCAGCCAGGAGAAGCATGAAAAAGGTGAAGAGTTTTTGTGATTTTCCTACTTTCACATCAGTTAAAGAAGGAGAGGAATAAGGAAAGAAGGAAGCAAAGATGGGAAAAGCAGAAATTCTCCCACAATGGAAATACTAAAGCAGTTCAGTTCATTTAGTTCAAACTAAATGTGAGTCCTCTGAAAGACATTAAAATAAACCTGCATCTAAATATGAAAACTGAAACTGCAAAATTCCCACATACCCCTATAACCTCAGAAACCTTTAGCCTTAAGTATTTAACTAAATGATGTTGAGTTCAGATACATTCAGAGTGATATTTTACACCCAGAAACAATATGTTCTTCCTCATAAACCCCCACATACAAACACGTTATCTGATGGGGCTTTAAAGCACGTGGGCAAAGAGAAGGGAGAGAAATGAGAGGAAAGAAGAATAAAAAACGCCAGTGGCCTTCCCACCATGTTGTGTTACGTAACGACCTCATAATGCATTACTCACTGCACTTCAGCTCCTCTCCAAATCTCTTTGCATTGGCAACGACTCCCGTGATTCAAAACCAGGAAAAATACAAACCTCCCCCGTGTTCACAAACATTTCTGTGCAGGTGGAAAAAACATTCATAAAAACATACAAATTGTTCCTTTAGTGTTCCTTTTTATGGCTGCAGGATGAATATATTTTTTGATGTAGGGCTGCGTCTAACAACTATTTTCATCATCTCTCAATCAATTGTTTAGTCTATCAAATGTGAGAAAAAAGCAGCAACAATTTCCCTCAAGAAACTATTTAACTTTATTCAGAATAATGAATATTAGCAGCTTGTTTAGTTTAACATGGGGAAATTATTTAAACATTTTATACGCATTAAAGTTTAGATATCAATAAGTATGCAAAGACCCATAAAGTGACACTGGCACATAAAATAAACTATTAATCACTGTTGTGCACCCAAACTATCCCTTTAAATTCCTGAATGACAAATCGTGTTTGAGAAAATATCTAACTTTATTCACAGTAACTGAGAAAGGTGTAGTTTTACATCCAGTTTACATCACTACTGCATCTTAAAGACTCAGTGACAAGAGTACAATCTGATCTGAAGTCAATTCTACATCCAGTTTACATCACTACTGCATCTTAGAGACTCAGTGACAAGAGTACAATCTGATCTGAAGTCAATCCTACATCCAGTTTACATCACTACTGCATCTTAGAGACTCAGTGACAAGAATACAATCTGATCTGAAGTCAATCCTACATCCAGTTTACATCACTACTGCATCTTAGAGACTCAGTGACAAGAGTACAATCTGATCTGAAGTCAATCCTACATCCAGTTTACATCACTACTGCATCTTAGAGACTCAGTGACAAGAGTACAATCTGATCTGAAGTCAATCCTACATCCAGTTTACATCACTACTGCATCTTAGAGACTCAGTGACAAGAGTACAATCTGATCTGAAGTCAATCCTACATCCAGTTTACATCACTACTGCATCTTAAAGACTTTGTGACAAAGAGTACAATCTGATCTGAAGTAAGTTAAATGTGCTCCTCTCTCCATCACTGACCTGAGAAGTCTGCCGGTGGGACATGTCCTCATCCAACCACCCCTCTTCCCTGTTCACGGTGTGTGAATGAAAATGAGCCAGAGCACATGATGCACACAGACCTCTCTCTGTCTCTCAGTGTTGTTGGCGAGCCATCCAAGGTAACAGGCTGGTGGGAGAGCTCGCCAAAAACAGTCCTGTTCATGACGAGCTCAGAGCGAGCGGCCAGCATCCCGCCGCTCGCAGCGGAAGACCGAGTGTGTCACCGGTTTACATGTCAGCCTCCAGGAAGAGAGAGCTTGTTGTCGTCAATCGTCCTGCCGATAACCTGGCACACAAACCGCCACCCGTCTGCACATGTTAATCAATACCGGATGCAGAGGAAACGTGACTGTGTGCAGGGGAGAGTGTGGCGGCAGGATCGTTGCATGTGTGTTTGTGTTGTCACGTGTCTCAGTCAGACAGAAACACAGACAAGAGACAGGTCAGATGGGTTAGGACAGGGAATGATGGAAATTCCCAACAGGAAGGTTAACCCAGTTTTTACTTTACCCTAACTTCAGTCTGTGCAGTTTTTTTTGTTCTCCAAAAAAGGTAAGACTTCACTGGAAGAAGGTGACTCACATGACTTTTTCCACAGAACAAGAACAACATTACGCGACTTCGGCGGTCGGCGGCTCTCACCCACAAACACCCGCGCGACTCCGGGGGATCAGGCACGACCGCCGGCGCCAAGAGGCCGAGGCGTTCTCACACCTCCTCAGACACTCAGTGAGCAGGTTACATAAGGCTGAGAGTGAATCTGCTGCTCCAGTTAGAAAAACCACGCGTGGCTGCTGTCATTTCATCTGATTGGACAGAATGTGGAGAATCTGCTGATGGGGACGCGGTGAGAAGAAGAGGAGGAGGAGGAGGAGGAGGAGGAGGAGGAGGAGGAGGACACTGAGGCCTTTGTCCATGTTAGACTCTGTTTTTACCTCAACAGGCTGCTGAGAGGGCAGCATCGAACACATGCAAAACTATTTTAGTCTATAAAAAGGTAAAAAAATAATCACAAGTTCCCAAAACTCAAGTTAACGTCTTTAAGTTAACGAAATCCAAAGATATTCAGTTTACAGTCAAATCCTCACATTTGAGAAGCTGCAGAGTGTCAAATGATTTTGATATCTACAAAGTGGAAGTATTTTTTACATGTGTAGTTTACATACATTTTGATATATATATATATAATTATTGTGTCTTAACAGTTAAAGGACTCGGTCTCAGATAAAATATAAAAAAACATGAACTAAGCATTGAAACATCAACGCAGGGCCGCCCAGCAAAAAGCTGCACATAAAAGTTGAACTTGGCACAACTTTTCCTGCAAACAATGCAGCATTATCCAGCAATACACTGCCAATTTTTGTGCAAATTCCTTGTAGATTACTTTGTAACGTGAGCAGTTTACAAGTAGTAGTACAAGTTAAATGCTTCAATCTGGTGCACTTCGAGAGCAAAATTAGCAACATTTAGAGTTAGTTAAACAATTTTATGCTCTTAATTTAATCATGAACACATTGGTTGTATAGATAATATCTATACCCAAAAGTGAAGCCAAAACATCTCCATCACCGGCTGGTGGCTGGCTGTTAGTTTAGGAAGCGCTTGATTTGATATGCTGCAGTTTTCTATGTGCATTTTAAACGTCAATATCTCAGGCGATCATATTCATTCATTAAATTGTGAGAAGTCAAAATTGTGATCACTTTTAATATTTGATTAATTGTGCAGCCCTAAGGCGAGGTTAGGGTTAACAGCAGGACTGTCCCTAACACACTCCGTCCTTTCTGACCATCATTTTTCACCTGCAGCTTCCTCTCAGGTGTCATCAGACCTGCAGCAGCATGTTTGAATACATTCTTACGTAACTGCCACCCTCCTACAACAAAGGCTTCTCTATTTCACACCGTCTTAATCCTGCTGCTCAGTATGACTGAACAGCCCCCAACCAGCTCTCTGTTCTCCCCCGTTCGTCCGCCGTCACCCTGAGGGAGAGGCTCAGGAATATCAATGACAAATGTGGAGGAGAAACTAAACGCAGCTAGGGTTAGAAACTATAGGCAGCTAGGGTTAGAAACTATAGGCAGCTAGGGTTAGAAACTAAACGCAGCTAGGGTTAGAAACTAAAGGCAGGGTTAGAAACTAAAGGCAGCTAGGGTTAGAAACTATAGGCAGCTAGGGTTAGAAACTAAAGGCAGCTAGGGTTAGAAACTATAGGCAGCTAGGGTTAGAAACTAAAGGCAGCTAGGGTTAGAAACTAAAGGCAGCTAGGGTTAGAAACTATAGGCAGCTAGGGTTAGAAACTAAAGGCAGGATTAGAAACTATAGGCAGCTAGGGTTAGAAACTAAAGGCAGCTAGGGTTAGAAACTAAAGGCAGGATTAGAAACTATAGGCAGCTAGGGTTAGAAACTAAAGGCAGGATTAGAAACTATAGGCAGCTAGGGTTAGAAACTAAAGGCAGCTAGGGTTAGAAACTAAAGGCAGCTAGGGTTAGAAACTAAAGGCAGGGTTAGAAACTAAAGGCAGCTAGGGTTAGAAACTAAAGGCAGGGTTAGAAACTAAAGGCAGCTAGGGTTAGAAACTAAAGGCAGCTAGGGTTAGAAACTAAAGGCAGCTAGGGTTAGAAACTAAAGGCAGGGTTAGAAACTAAAGGCAGGATTAGAAACTATAGGCAGCTAGGGTTAGAAACTAAAGGCAGCTAGGGTTAGAAACTAAAGGCAGCTAGGGTTAGAAACTAAAGGCAGGGTTAGAAACTAAAGGCAGGATTAGAAACTATAGGCAGCTAGGGTTAGAAACTAAAGGCAGCTAGGGTTAGAAACTAAAGGCAGCTAGGGTTAGAAACTAAAGGCAGCTAGGGTTAGAAACTAAAGGCAGCTAGGGTTAGAAACTAAATGCAGGGTAAGAAACTAAAGGCAGCTAGGGTTAGAAACTAAAGGCAGCTAGTGTTAGAAACTAAAGGCAGGGTTAGAAACTAAACGCAGCTAGGGTTAGAAACTAAAGGCAGGATTAGAAACTAAACGCAGCTAGGGTTAGAAACTAAAGGCAGCTAGGGTTAGAAACTAAATGCAGGGTTAGAAACTAAAGGCAGGGTTAGAAACTAAATGCAGGGTTAGAAACTAAATGCAGGGTTAGAAACTAAACGCAGGGTTAGAAACTAAATGCAGGGTTAGAAACTAAACGCAGGGTTAGAAACTAAACGCAGGGTTAGAAACTAAATGCAGGGTTAGAAACTAAATGCAGGGTTAGAAACTAAACGCAGGGTTAGAAACTAAATGCAGGGTTAGAAACTAAATGCAGGGTTAGAAACTAAACGCAGGGTTAGAAACTAAACGCAGGGTTAGAAACTAAACGCAGGGTTAGAAACTAAATGCAGGGTTAGAAACTAAACGCAGGGTTAGAAACTAAAGGCAGGGTTAGAAACTAAATGCAGGGTTAGAAACTAAACGCAGGGTTAGAAACTAAATGCAGGGTTAGAAACTAAACGCAGCTAGGGTTAGAAACTAAAGGCAGGGTTAGAAACTAAATGCAGGGTTAGAAACTAAACGCAGGGTTAGAAACTAAATGCAGGGTTAGAAACTAAACGCAGGGTTAGAAACTAAACGCAGGGTTAGAAACTAAACGCAGGGTTAGAAACTAAAGGCAGGGTTAGAAACTAAATGCAGGGTTAGAAACTAAACGCAGGGTTAGAAACTAAATGCAGGGTTAGAAACTAAACGCAGCTAGGGTTAGAAACTAAAGGCAGGGTTAGAAACTAAATGCAGGGTTAGAAACTAAACGCAGGGTTAGAAACTAAATGCAGGGTTAGAAACTAAACGCAGGGTTAGAAACTAAACGCAGGGTTAGAAACTAAATGCAGGGTTAGAAACTAAATGCAGGGTTAGAAACTAAACGCAGGGTTAGAAACTAAACGCAGGGTTAGAAACTAAACGCAGGGTTAGAAACTAAACGCAGGGTTAGAAACTAAACGCAGGGTTAGAAACTAAACGCAGGGTTAGAAACTAAACGCAGGGTTAGAAACTAAATGCAGGGTTAGAAACTAAACGCAGCTAGGGTTAGAAACTAAAGGCAGGGTTAGAAACTAAATGCAGGGTTAGAAACTAAACGCAGGGTTAGAAACTAAATGCAGGGTTAGAAACTAAATGCAGGGTTAGAAACTAAATGCAGGGTTAGAAACTAAATGCAGGGTTAGAAACTAAACGCAGGGTTAGAAACTAAACGCAGGGTTAGAAACTAAACGCAGGGTTAGAAACTAAACGCAGGGTTAGAAACTAAATGCAGGGTTAGAAACTAAACGCAGGGTTAGAAACTAAACGCAGGGTTAGAAACTAAATGCAGGGTTAGAAACTAAATGCAGGGGGAAGAATCACCTCAGCATTTCTGTCTTTGAGGTGTGATGTCAGGAAATCTGTGAAGTTTTACACCAAAGGTTCAAGAGAGGAACAAAGGTGATGCTTATTTATTTTTAACAGACTTCATGACTGAACTGTCCATAATGTTTTCAAATTGGTAGTGCACCCTATTTAACACACACAACCTCAGAGATTAATTTCGGCCAATTAAAAGCCTCGGTCGGTTGGAGGATGGGACACATTTGTCCCTTTCCATCTGTCGCAGCCTCAATCTGTGATTTAGGTTGACAAAACAGCTCTTTTTCCACATTGGTCTGAAAACAAAAAAAATCTAGCAGTTACATTAAGCTCCACAAAAAAGGTTCTAACGTTCAGGCTGTCAGCCTCATCAGTCTGAGTTAGAGAGCCTGTGAAAAGACATGAAAACGCTGAGCAGAGTCCAGAGAACCAGCAAGAAAATGTATGAAAATACAGTGAAGACAGGAACCTGCCGACAACCAACCAATCATCATAACAGCAACCTCAAAACCATCAGTTATCACCAGGACTTCATTATTATAAAGACTACTGTGGATGAATTATTTATCATATTCACATTATGTATCAGAAACAAACATTTGTCCTGATTTCTGGCTCATCAGAAAACCAAATGAAGCTGATCAAAGTCTACAACAACACTGCGGCACGTGCAGGAAATAACCCATGATCCTCTCTGCTCGCCCTTACATGCCACCTTCAATAACACACAACGGGAGGGTCGAATCCAGTTATTCCTGGCTTCAATGCTTCAGCCACTGAGATGAATGAACTGCAGAGTGCAGCAGATGTTTGTGCACTTCAATTCCCATTTTTGCATTTGAAAGAATCTGGTTTGGTGACTTAAACGTGATAAAAAGAAACTACTTTCATCATTTTAACTCAACTGCTGCTTTATTTTGTACCTGCAGATAAAAGGCACAACTGTCCACATCATGTCACCCTCTCCAGAGCTCGCTGAGGATCACCTCAATAATCCTGATGCAGGAGGGAGCAACAGTTTTCTCTGCACCTGTCAGCTCCCACAACAAGCTCCAATACTGTGAACATCTGGCCTTCAGCAGCCTGCAGGTCTCAGCTCACCGCTTGACAATCTACACTAATTAGCTCTCGTCGGTGCACCTATCACCACTGCTGGACCCTGAACGCCTCGTAGGAAATTATGCTGCGCTTCCTGCAGATTCTCAGACACGGCAAAATAAAAATGCAACATGAAACTGTGTGTGTGTTTTCATCAGCAGTTGAAGCTCTTCATTAAACTTCATCTCATCTGGTCAGTGCATGTGAAGGTGGAGGGATGTGGGAATATGGCTGTTGCACAGAAATGCAACTAAGTAAGATGCATATACTCACTGAATCTGTTGATGCCACAGCAGATTAAAACTTTACTACTCAGCTACTCAGTCAAATGTCATTAAAAAAGTGTTAAAATATCAAAAAAACAAATGTCTGATACACATTTGGTTGAAAGTCAAAGTTAAAGGTCCAGGGGTACGGAGTACCCCTCCACTCACTCCTCCCTTTCCAAGACTGCGGTAACGTGAACCGCTGAGTGCAAAACCATGGTAACACTGTTGGCCTCGCTCAGAGGTCATCCATACCATAAAAACGCTACTATAGCAGCAACATATTATGTCTGTATTATGTTTTTATTTTTTTATTTTTAACAACCATACATATTTAATAGGCTTATTTTTTGATCAGCTCTTCAGTTGTTGCTGCATACTTTTCTAATTCTTAAATGTATATCTTGATTAATAATCCAAACTTTAAAAATAACAATTTTATTTAGACAGAAATTAACGAAACGCTGCGCTACAGAAAAAAAATCAAGAAGGCCTCACGACCCCCCGTGAAGTATTGATGGCCCCTAGTGGGGGTCGGGACCCCCAGGTTGGGAACCAGAGGTGTAGAGAACTACGGTGGCCTTCAGGTAATGTAAAAATGCTAAAGGTTGTAGAAACATGGCGGACTCAGTGAAGAGGACCCGCTCTCTATGTAGACATGAAGGGCTTTTTCTAAGCTAACGAAAACACAACGATTCTTAGTTTCAGGTGATTATACACCAATAAAAACATAGTTATGAATATTATATTCCATTTCTGCTAATAGATCCCCCTAAATCATACACACTGTGCCTTATACAGTATACGTGGTTATGTTTAAGGAATAATTTAAGCATATAAAGCAGCAATGTTAGAACTATAAACCATTTATGTCTATTTGCTTTATTGTGTATAATATTCTTATTGTTGTGTACAAGATGAGCGATAAGAAATGCTGCGAACTGATCATTATCAAAGAGGATGAATCTTGATATAGATTTGAGGTAATATGATTTGAATGCAACCATAAATGCAAAGAATCTCCAATGTAAAAGAGCTGATTCAATAAGAGGCACAAAGTGTAGCTGGACCTGCAGCCTGCAGCTGGATGTTTCTGAGATCTCAGTGAAGCTGCAGCAGCTGGAGAATAAACTCTCCCTACACCAGACTCAGACAGAGAGGAGGAGGAGGGGAGGAGGAGGAGGTGAGACGGGGTGAGGGAGGAAGCGAGCAGCACCATGCCGTAGATGTTGACCCACTAGCGGTTTCGAAGCGACGTGTTGTGGCATTTTCATTCCCCCGGCGGTCTGCAGAGCTCTAGTCGGGCCGCCTCACTGCGCTCATAAGACACACAGTGAGTGAATACACAAAGAGCCAGCTGAAGGTCTGCAGGGTTTTTATCTGAACATCCTCTCACGTCTGTGAAGCTCAAAACACACCAGGAGTTATTTTGGAGAAGAAATGCTATCTTTCACTTTGTCTGCTTCAGTTAGCAATGTCCTACATTTCCCAGAATGCCTTTCAATGACCTCCAGAGAGCATGAATTCAGTTCACTTGCACTAGTTGAAGGTACATCAGTAACAGTTTGAGTTAAGCTTCTTTAACCTCTTCTACCCGACGGACCCCGTACCGGGTTTGGCTGAGCTGTGTGTTAAAACTTCATAACATGCTGTGGTGGTCTTTTTTCTGAATAGTTTCTCAAATACGAGGCCTTAATGCTACTAAAACAACACTCCAAGTGGATTTTGTCCAAACAATGTTTGTTTGGCAACGATTTAAATATTTTATAGTTAAAAAATCAACACAGGAGAAATTGTATTTTTACTTTATAATATTTTTGACCGTTTTTATATTGAATACATACCTGACTTTTTATTATTTTGTGTTATCTTATTTACATTGTTATTGATCTTATTTGTTATCATCTAAGTTTTACTTGATCACATTTCATTATTTTAATAAAACTACTCCATTTGGAGTCAAAATTATACAATCTAGTTGTTTTTTATTGATTTTCTACTGTGCACAATGGTAGAATGTGATGATAAACAGGGTAAATGTCATGGCCAAAGGCTCCATTGGGTACACATAGCCTCCTTTAGTGGATATTAGTAGTATTTTAGAGCCAGATTCCCTTTCAAGAGGTAGAAAACCCATTTGGCACACTTTGGGAATCCAAGTGGCCAAATGGAGAGTCCTCCTGGTCCTATCCTGACTAAAACCTTTGTAGAATCGATGTGCTTTGTGTTATTTATATCTGCTTGGGCACAGTTGTATGTCATGTCATCTCTGTCATGTCCTGTTGTTTTTATTTGTTTTATCTGTCTATGTTTAAATTGATTCTTGTAAGGTGTCCTTGGGTGTTCAGAAAAGCGCCACTAAATAAAATGTATTATTATTATTATTATTATTAGTTGTAGTCGAGGATTTGCTGAATGAATTCAGTGGCATCTCTGTGCATGGCATCATTGCTATAATGGTGTTATCCACTGTCTAATCTAGAAAACATTTTAGGAGAGGATAAAAATGTAAATCTTTCCTTTGGTTCATCACAATGTTACTGACACTGAGGATGAATTCTCTGAGGTCTTACCTATCCATAGAGACCGAGATCATGCATATTCTTTTTCTAAACTCTCTCTAGCAGATCCCTCAACTTTATTTTTATATTGATTGTAAAGTGGTCTGTAATGTGACTTTCCTCACTCTAAATTAACAAAGCTGCAATCAAACTCATCATGCCACCTCACTCACTTCCAGGAACCAAAAATAGAAACACATTAAGACTCCAAGTTCATCCAGGGCCTTTCCAGTTATCTAAGATATTCAATTTACAATGATATAAAACATTTGAGAAGCTGGAACAGTTACTGTTCGTTGCGGGCCCTAGTCTGTGGAACAAACTGCCTCACCACATCAGATCTGCTCCTTCTACGGAGTCTTTCAAAGCACAGCTCAAGGCCCACCTCTTTTCTTTGGCTTTTGAATGTACTTGAATTGTGATTACTAATTGGCCTTTTATAATGCTCATTACAACAGTCTTTTACTCATGGATTTTACCTTGGTCTCTGTCTGTGGATGTGTGCGATTTTGTTGTCTGCTCTGTTGACCTGTTTTTATTCTGCCTATGTCTGTAAAGCACTTTGGTCAGCTCATGTTGTTTTAAATGTGCTATAGAAATACATTTTAATTGACTTGACTTACTGTTTGACACTGTTCCCTTCCTGTCAGTGGACTAATCGATTAATCTCTCGGCTACACCAGACCTAATTATCCAGATCTGAGAGGGTTTAATCAACCAAATTATCCATGAATGAATCCCAGATTAAAACGAAGTTATGAGGAAAGAACAACCAGTATATGACTTTAATAATTAGTACTCAGTTTGTTTAAGACGCCTTCAGGGACCTCTGGGAGAGCTCAAACTCCAGACAAACAAATGTACACTTTGGTAAACACACCATCTATTCATCAGATTTTAACGGTTCTCCATTAGAACAGTAGAACCTCTAGAGAACCATCTTTGTTCTCCATTAGAACAGTAGGACCTCTACAGAACCATCTTTGTTCTCCATTAGAACAGTAGAACCTCTACAGACACAACCTCTACAACCTAAATAGTGCATTAAAACAAATCAGTAAGATGATGTAAAAGAAAGGTGAAAAACAGCTATATAATGTATCTTTAAACTGTAAATGAACTGTAAAATACTGTGAAATTAATGACGTTCAAACTGTATTTTTCATTAACAGTACAAAGCTGTACATTTCAGCGACAGTATAATAATGTTAATTTTACAGTAACATAAAGGCAACCCTGCTGCCAGTTCTTTACTGTTATTTTACTGGGAAATTCTTAACAGTGTGTGCATCCATCTGCTCTAATGAGAAGCAATTTGACTGACAGGATGATCGACCCTGATGCATCAGCGACCTCAGCATCCAGCTGACCTCATTTAAAGTCCTCCACATTCAAAGAGGATGCTGGTGCCTTCAGGAGCATCCTCTCCTGATGGATTCACATCAACCCTCCCAGGTTCATGATCTTTGACAGCATGTGACTCAGACAAAAGAGACGCACCGTGCAAGTAAACAGGCCACTCACCTTCATCATCATCGACAGGTTGACGCGCCTCATCCTCGTTCACATGACAGCAAAAGGAACCAGAAACACCGACCATTTGCAACGTTTTCTCCCTGCAGCCTGCAGGATGGTGGATCCCCGATCTGGCTACTCCTCCATGGGGGAAAAGCGCACATAAACCGGGCTGAAAAACAGCAATAACCCGGGTTACATGTCGGATAAAAGCAGAACAATGAGTGCAAATTAGAAGCAATGTGTTCGAGCATCCAGGCTCAGGTCTGGATGATGGAAGGAAGGATGCATGGATGGATGGAAGAGCCTCTCACATACCCGGTGAAGAAGGTGGCCTCCGCTGCAAAAAATGACGAGTCCAGACTTGTGAAAGGCTGCATCGCATTGTGACTGATTGTGTTGGCAGAGAAATACAAGTCAGGGAATTGCACAGCGGCTCCTAGAGGATGAGATTTTAAATGCATCCAAAAATATCAACAAAAACATACTTATTTTTGTTTATTATTATCCTTTCACAAAACACATGTGATAGGCAATATTTTCACATTATTTTACATGTATAATACACATGATAGGCAATATTTTCACATTATTTTACATGTATAATACACATGATAGGCTATAATTTCACATTATTTTACATATATAATACACATGATAGGCTATATTTTCACATTATTTTACATGTATAATACACATGATAGGCAATATTTTCACATTATTTTACATGTATAATACACATGATAGGCTATATTTTCACATTATTTTACATGTATAATACACATGATAGGCAATATTTTCACATTATTTTACATGTATAATGCACATGATAGGCTATAATTTCACATTATTTTACATATATAATACACATGATAGGCTATATTTTCACATTATTTTACATGTATAATGCACATGATAGGCTATAATTTCACATTATTTTACATATATAATACACATGATAGGCAATATTTTCACATTATTTTACATGTATAATGCACATGATAGGCTATATTTTCACATTATTTTACATGTATAATACACATGATAGGCAATATTTTCACATTATTTTACATGTATAATACACATGATAGGCTATATTTTCACATTATTTTACATATATAATACACATGATAGGCTATATTTTCACATTATTTTACATGTATAATGCACATGATAGGCAATATTTTCACATTATTTTACATGTATAATACACATGATAGGCTATATTTTCACATTATTTTACATGTATAATACACATGATAGGCAATATTTTCACATTATTTTACATATATAATGCACATGATAGGCTATATTTTCACATTATTTTACATGTATAATGCACATGATAGGCAATATTTTCACATTATTTTACATATATAATGCACATGATAGGCTATATTTTCACATTATTTTACATGTATAATACACATGATAGGCTATATTTTCACATTATTTTACATGTATAATACACATGATAGGCAATATTTTCACATTATTTTACATATATAATGCACATGATAGGCTATATTTTCACATTATTTTACATGTATAATACACATGATAGGCAATATTTTCACATTATTTTACATGTATAATACACATGATAGGCAATATTTTCACATTATTTTACATGTATAATACACATGATAGGCTATATTTTCACATTATTTTACATATATAATACACATGATAGGCTATATTTTCACATTATTTTACATGTATAATGCACATGATAGGCAATATTTTCACATTATTTTACATATATAATACACATGATAGGCAATATTTTCACATTATTTTACATATATAATGCACATGATAGGCTATATTTTCACATTATTTTACATGTATAATACACATGATAGGCAATATTTTCACATTATTTTACATGTATAATACACATGATAGGCTATATTTTCACATTATTTTACATGTATAATACACATGATAGGCTATATTTTCACATTATTTTACATGTATAATGCACATGATAGGCAATATTTTCACATTATTTTACATATATAATACACATGATAGGCAATATTTTCACATTATTTTACATGTATAATACACATGATAGGCTATATTTTCACATTATTTTACATGTATAATACACATGATAGGCTATATTTTCACATTATTTTACATATATAATACACATGATAGGCTATATTTTCACATTATTTTACATGTATAATGCACATGATAGGCAATATTTTCACATTATTTTACATATATAATACACATGATAGGCAATATTTTCACATTATTTTACATGTATAATACACATGATAGGCTATATTTTCACATTATTTTACATGTATAATACACATGATAGGCTATATTTTCACATTATTTTACATATATAATACACATGATAGGCTATATTTTCACATTATTTTACATGTATAATGCACATGATAGGCAATATTTTCACATTATTTTACATGTATAATACACATGATAGGCTATATTTTCACATTATTTTACATGTATAATACACATGATAGGCAATATTTTCACATTATTTTACATATATAATACACATGATAGGCTATATTTTCACATTATTTTACATATATAATGCACATGATAGGCTATATTTTCACATTATTTTACATGTATAATACACATGATAGGCTATATTTTCACATTATTTTACATGTATAATACACATGATAGGCAATATTTTCACATTATTTTACATATATAATGCACATGATAGGCTATATTTTCACATTATTTTACATGTATAATGCACATGATAGGCAATATTTTCACATTATTTTACATGTATAATACACATGATAGGCTATATTTTCACATTATTTTACATGTATAATACACATGATAGGCAATATTTTCACATTATTTTACATGTATAATACACATGATAGGCTATATTTTCACATTATTTTACATGTATAATACACATGATAGGCTATATTTTCACATTATTTTACATGTATAATACACATGATAGGCAATATTTTCACATTATTTTACATGTATAATACACATGATAGGCAATATTTTCACATTATTTTACATGTATAATACACATGATAGGCTATATTTTCACATTATTTTACATGTATAATACACATGATAGGCAATATTTTCACATTATTTTACATATATAATGCACATGATAGGCTATATTTTCACATTATTTTACATGTATAATGCACATGATAGGCTATAATTTCACATTATTTTACATGTATAATACACATGATAGGCAATATTTTCACATTATTTTACATATATAATGCACATGATAGGCTATATTTTCACATTATTTTACATGTATAATGCACATGATAGGCAATATTTTCACATTATTTTACATGTATAATGCACATGATAGGCTATAATTTCACATTATTTTACATATATAATACACATGATAGGCTATATTTTCACATTATTTTACATGTATAATACACATGATAGGCTATATTTTCACATTATTTTACATGTATAATACACATGATAGGCTATATTTTCACATTATTTTACATGTATAATACACATGATAGGCAATATTTTCACATTATTTTACATATATAATGCACATGATAGGCTATATTTTCACATTATTTTACATGTATAATGCACATGATAGGCAATATTTTCACATTATTTTACATGTATAATACACATGATAGGCTATATTTTCACATTATTTTACATGTATAATACACATGATAGGCAATATTTTCACATTATTTTACATGTATAATACACATGATAGGCTATATTTTCACATTATTTTACATGTATAATACACATGATAGGCTATATTTTCACATTATTTTACATGTATAATACACATGATAGGCAATATTTTCACATTATTTTACATGTATAATACACATGATAGGCAATATTTTCACATTATTTTACATGTATAATACACATGATAGGCTATATTTTCACATTATTTTACATGTATAATACACATGATAGGCAATATTTTCACATTATTTTACATATATAATGCACATGATAGGCTATATTTTCACATTATTTTACATGTATAATGCACATGATAGGCTATAATTTCACATTATTTTACATGTATAATACACATGATAGGCAATATTTTCACATTATTTTACATATATAATGCACATGATAGGCTATATTTTCACATTATTTTACATGTATAATGCACATGATAGGCAATATTTTCACATTATTTTACATGTATAATGCACATGATAGGCTATAATTTCACATTATTTTACATATATAATACACATGATAGGCTATATTTTCACATTATTTTACATGTATAATACACATGATAGGCTATATTTTAACATTATTTTACATATATAATACACATGATAGGCTATATTTTAACATTATTTTACATATATAATGCACATGATAGGCTATATTTTCACATTATTTTACATATATAATACACATGATAGGCTATATTTTCACATTATTTTACATGTATAACACGCAGTGGTGGAATTAAGCTAAGAGGAGCGTGCAACTAGAGCTCCACTGTGTTTCTACTCGTAAATGTACAAATAGAAAAGTCACTTGAAATCTTTTGCAGTGCGCGTCCGATGCACGACGTCCTCACGCACAGGGAGATGAGATGAGATGAGCGACGTCAAGCTGTTCAACATCAGGACCACCACAGGAAGTGGGTTTATTTGACCTTCAAAATAAAATTGACACATTTGGGACAAACCTGGTGGTGGTGGTGGTGGTGCAGGTTTTGAGCTTGCATTGCAAAGACTTTACTGCAAGTTGTAGGTTGTACTGCAACTTCTAACTGCACATCAGTATTTAGGGTTGTACTGCAACTTCTAACTGCACATCAGTATTTAGGTTTGTACTGCAACTTCTAACTGCACATCAGTATTTACGGTTGTACTGCAACTTCTAACTGCACATCAGTATTTAGGGTTGTACTGCAACTTCTAACTGCACATCAGTATTTACGGTTGTACTGCAACTTCTAACTGCACAGTAGTATTTAGGTTTGTACTGCAACTTCTAACTGCACATCAGTATTTAGGTTTGTACTGCAACTTCTAACTGCACATCAGTATTTAGGTTTGTACTGCAACTTCTAACTGCACATCAGTATTTAGGGTTGTACTGCAACTTCTAACTGCACATCAGTATTTAGGGTTGTACTGCAACTTCTAACTGCACATCAGTATTTAGGTTTGTACTGCAACTTCTAACTGCACATCAGTATTTAGGTTTGTACTGCAACTTCTAACTGCACATCAGTATTTAGGTTTGTACTGCAACTTCTAACTGCACATCAGTATTTAGGGTTGTACTGCAACTTCTAACTGCACATCAGTATTTAGGGTTGTACTGCAACTTCTAACTGCACAGTAGTATTTAGGGTTGTACTGCAACTTCTAACTGCACATCAGTATTTAGGGTTGTACTGCAACTTCTAACTGCACAATAATATTTAGGGTTGAACTGCAACTTCTAACTGCACAGTAGTATTTAGGTTTGTACTGCAACTTCTAACTGCACATCAGTATTTAGGGTTGTACTGCAACTTCTAACTGCACATCAGTATTTAGGGTTGTACTGCAACTTCTAACTGCACATCAGTATTTAGGGTTGTACTGCAACTTCTAACTGCACAATAATATTTAGGGTTGTACTGCAACTCTATGATTTGTCTTTTAGTTCCAGGTGATCCACCATATATGGCATGTCAGAGCTCTCATGCAGCCAAGAAAACAAGACTGTCCATGATCAAACTTTTCACATAAAACTGTTTAGGCTGGATTTACAACAGCCTCAAGACCCCAGACCCTCAGGTGCCTTAAAAGGCCCAGGTTCAGGGTGTACCAAATAGTTTGACTGATTGCAAATGTCTTTCTGAATGTGCAACACTAATGCACAATGCCAGTTTCCAGCTGTATCAATCAGGTTTTCTATACTCCAAACCATGTAGCATTTGGTGTTAAAGTCTGTTTAAAGACAATAATGCACAAGTTAAATAAATCCAACAAACCCAACAAATTAACTGGAAAAGCCAGATGGATCCACAGGAGCTCACTCTGAAATCTGAATTTTCAGAGAAATAAAGTGGAGTAATATATTGAGAAATGGGGCGTCTGATATGTTTTTGACAAACTGCATCCTGGAATTACGAGTCATTCTCTCAGATAAATTTGTGAGCCTCTTTAATTAATACTTTGTGCCCTTAAATGACTCTTTGGATGATTTGTGAATTACCTAAATGTGCACAAGTTGAATAACAAACTCCAAAAAAGCTTCTTCTTCTTTTTTTCTTTTTTTAAAGTTCTACTCTTGTGACACAATGTCTGATTAATTGAGGAACTCATGATACACCATGTTAATTGTTGATCACTGTATACGACTGTGGTGCAACAGTGAAACAGTTTATGACACTGAGCATTTCATTTCCTGCAAAAATAAAGAAGCTAAATGTACTGAAGTGTCCAGCAGGCGGCGGCAGAGGAGCAGTTTACAACTGTTGACCCAGTTTTAGTCTCCCAGTGCTTTAATGGGACTGTTTTGTATACATTTTCATTGAGCATCTTTAATCAATGACATCAAGATTCAGAGAAAAAAAAACAAGTTCAGACCAGAAATAAAATTCTGCCTGCATTTCCTCTACACGGCTGATTTACTATAATTCAAATTATCTCTCTTATTTCCATATTATTGTTGTTGTCTCCTTGTTTGTGTGGGCCCAGATAGATGAGGCAAAGATACATAGAAAATATAGATTTTTATTTGTATCATCACAATAAGATCTCCATAGGAATATTACAGTAGTGTTACAGAGATTATGGCCTAACAGAGGGCATTTCATCTCTTTCACCGCTTTTTATGAACAAGTTATCATTAATCACCCATAAAAACCTGTGGAGACTCTTTAAAGTTGTTGTTAAATCACTGCTTTGTGTAAAAAGAAAAATGTGTGTAGCTTTAGCTGTGATTTAAGCACCGTTTGATATCAAATGAAACAGAAAAGAGCCGTTGAATGCACAGAATTCAGTCTGAAAACCTCCTTTCCTTCATTGCCTTTTTGTTTCCTTCCCTGTCTCCTATCTTGCCTCTCACCTCCTTAAAGTTGAGTTCATGTTAAAAGTTCAAATAAAAACATTGTGTTGGATGTGAAATGGGTTTCATAGTGGTGAGCAGCGGATAAATTCAGCAGTAGATTATAAAACCATGGCTATAGAGAGTTATTAAAAACATAAGCTGTCAGAGGGGGGCAGTGCACACACACACACACACACACACACACACACACACACAAACCAGGTATTTCACATCAGCCTGTGGCTATGTTAAAATTGAGAAATGAAATCCCGTCAGCAATAATAAACAACATGTCTGTGCAAAGACGGCAAAGTATGAGCATTAAGTGAAGTTAAACAATAAAAGACTGAGGAGAGTGTGTGTGTGTGTGTGTGTGTGTTGAGTCCTGTAGGTTTCAGGAAAATAATTATATATAATAATTAATCTCTATCCTCAAGTTGCATATCATTCATTGAAATGAGTGATTTATGTGCTGATTCACATGGACTCTGGTGAGAATCCTCCCACATCCAGGGTGACAAACACCAGATTTGACCTTTAATTTGCGCCCTTAAATAAGTCATTTATGTTCTTATTTCTACTGTAAAAGTGTGTGCAGACATTTACAGCTCAGGTTAAACATGTCACCTCTCGTGCACCACGCGTTGTTGGACGTGCGTTTCACACATTAAATTGCTGCACCCTCATCAGCCTCTGGACAGGAAGCGCAGGTTGATGGGCTTTGCGGGGATGAGCAGGGTTCGAGTTTTCGGCTCCACGAGCGGTGCACCATGTTCAGGCTGGACCTCGTAGTGCTGCATTAGCTGGAAGGAGACATAAAACAGCCTTTAAATCCATACAGGAGCTTCATTCTGTTAGATACTTGAGGATTTTGTTTGTAGATCTTAGCAGGATATCTCAAAAACTTGAGCACAGATTTGAATGAAACAAATCATTTCTTTTTGGAGAACTTTTTCAAGGATTTCTTAATTTGTGGCTGGCTAAATAAAAGAACATAAGCAAAAGAAAAATATAAAGAAACTAGGGCTGTCAGATTTAACGCGTCGACGCAAATGAGTTTTAACGCCACTAATTTCTTTAACGCATTACTGCAACTTGCGTAGAAAACCTAATGAATCCATAGGTACCAACCATGACATATTAACTTGTCATGTGTCATGTCATGAAGGAGGTTAAATAACGCTTCAAACTTTTGTCTGTGGCAAACTTTCAAATAAATTGTGGCAAGGAAAACCTGGCATGGCCATTTTCAAAGGGGTTCCTTGACCTCTGACCTCAAGACATGTGAATGAAAATGTGTTCTATGGGAACCCACGAGTCTCCCCTTTACAAACATAACTTCCTGGACAATATTTATCATTGTTTTGTGTTGTTAACTGATTTCCAATAAGAAATATATAAATACATTTGCATAAAGCAGCATATTTGTCCACTCCCATGTTGATAAGAGTATTAAATACTTGGCAAATCTCCCTTTAAGGTACATTTTGAACAGATAAAAAATGTGTGATTGCGATTAATCGAGATTAACTATGGACAATCATGCGATTAAATATTTTAAACGATTGACAGCCCTAAAAGAAACACAAATTGGCCAAGAAGTAGGCTAAAAGTCCACTTCCTGTCTCTGTCTGTCTCTTCTTCACTCACCCTGGACAGAGCAAAGTACATCTCCATCTCCGCCACCCTCTTCCCAACACAGGCTCGCACCCCGACTCCGAAGGGGATGAAGCTGTACGGGTGGTGCTGGTAGAAGCCGGGCGCCGCCCTGCCACAGACGCTGCTGGCCGCCTCGGCACGGAGCCAGCGCTCTGGGACGAAGAGCTCTGCGTCTACGAACTCTGCTTCATTGTGACAGACTGCGTAATGACACAGATGGAACTGAGTCTGCAAAGAAGAGAAGCGTATTTAAATCATTTCTGATCTTTAAAGTTAAAGGTGCCTCACATCCTGGTTGTGCTTTCCTACCTTCTTTGGGAACCAGTAGTTTCCCACGATCACCTCATCGTCTGAAATAAAGCGTCCGTTTCCAGGAACCACGGGATAAAGGCTGGAGGAGAAAGACACAGACGACAGTCAGACTCTAAATCAGAGACAGAGCTAACCTGGAGCACGTTATTGATTATTTATGTCCGATTCAGTGTTTTATTCTTTGCTTTACGTCAGCTGTACTAGCTGTACCATATAAGTCAAAAACTGATAAAAGCTGTTCTGTCACTTTGCCAGTCTCACAGGTCAGGGCATGTCAGGTCGAAACACGTAGAAATACCACAAAATAAAAAAAATGCTCCGTCACAAGTTCTGCCTTTTAAAAAACTTATCAGCAGAAGTATCAAAAGTAAAAGTAGTCGTGCTGCAACATAACTCCTTTCAGAGTGTTTTTATTATAATGATAATAAAAACACTCTGAAATGAGTCATTATATTACATTATAATATATATAATATAATATAATGATAATAAAAACACTCTGAAAGGAGTCATTATATTATATTATATTATATTATATATATTATATATATTATATTAGCTGCATTATAATATTGTAGCTGGTCAAGGTTCAAGGAGCAGATTATTTGACTACTATATAACTAATCTAATCTAGAACACTGCATCTGACTGGTTACTAAGTACTTCATGTTTAAAGTTCAGCTGATTGATGGGCTGCTTGTTTTCCAAACTGTAGTTCCAGGGCCAACACTGCTTCGTGAGTAGTTCATACTAGCAGTCTGCTCACCGTAGCGTCTCCTTGATGACGGCCTTCAGGTAGGGCATCCTGCTCAGGTGCTCTGTGGTTGGCTCCCGTCTGTCCGGACACACAGAGTCCACCTCTCTGTAAAGTCGATCCTGAGCCCTGCGGTCCCTCGCTAAGTGGTACAGCGCCCACGACAGTGTGTTGGAGGTCTGAGATCAGGAGGGAATCAGATTATTGTCCATCACAGGGCTAAGACTAGCAGTCTGAGAGAGTCAGAGGAAATAAAGTCATTGTGAGGAAGCAACAACTCCCTCACTAACTGTTTGGTAAAGCCAAGTGGGGTTGATCACAGTTATCTTTGTTTTTCCTTATGTGGGTAGTTAAGGGGTTAATTGACTGACAGAGACTGAGTGGCTCCAAGTGTAATCAGGTGTGCTCTGATTTCCCAGGTTCTCACTGCAGGTGTCTCCAGTCTGAGCTGATGGCAGCACTCGCCTGATAAGCCAGTTTGAACTGGAAAGACGGGCTGTTAGGTTATATGACCATGTGTGAAAGTAGAGTTTGGGGGGGAGAGTGGTAAAAAGAGCAGCACCAGGCATGTGGTGAGCTGTGTAACAGAATGCAGAGGGTTTTTACCTCCATGTGTTTTTTCCTTTGTTTGATGGAATTTTTACAGACTGAAAATAAAAGTCTGCCTTATTTTTCAAGCATACTTAGCTGCCAGTGTGATGATTTCTCTTCGTGACTTTTCACCTTGCTCTCCTGCACCTCACCTTGCAACAGTCATTACAGTTCATCCATCCATCCAATACATGTTGAGATATTTCAGTCTGGACTAAAGTGGTGGAGCGACCAACCGACATCCATGAAGCTGCTACAAACTAGAAAACCTAAAGAATCCATCGGTACCAACCATGTCATACTAGCTTGTCCTGAAGGAGGCTAAATGACGTTCCAAACTTGCGCTAAATTTTAGTGAGGAAAAACTGTCATGGCCATTTTCAAAGGGGTCCCTTGATCTCTGACCTCCAGATCAGTGAATGTAAATGGGTTCTATGGGTACCCACGAGTCTCCCCTTTACAGACATGCCCACTTTATGATAATCACATGCAGTTTGGGGCAAGTCATAGTCAAGTCAGCACACTGACACACTGACAGCTGTTGTTGCCTGTTGGGCTGCAGTTTGCCATGTTATGATGTGAGCATATTGCTTTATGCTAAATGCAGTACCTGTGAGGGTTTCTGGACAATATCTGTCATTGTTTTGTGTTGTTAATTGATTTCCAATAATAAATATATACATTTGCATAAAGCGGCATATTTGTCCACTCCCATGTTGATAAGAGTATTAAATACTTGTTAAATCTCAAAGGTACATACATCACGATTAATCATGATTACCTCTGGACACTCATGCGATGAATCACCAATACATATTTTAATCGATTGACAGCCCTCAGTCCAACACTTTCATGTATTTGCCCATCTTACAACAGAACTGTATGTGCATAGTTTTGTTTTTAATGCAAAGTCCTTCGCTGCTTGTCTGAGATCTGAGAGTGGACACTGGGTGGTTATTTTAATTTCCTTTCATGGTTTTGATTGTTATTAACAAAGAGGAAGTTGGCAGTAGAAGCCGACTCTGACTGATTTATAAGCGGCTGCTGAAATGTCCTCTCTAAACATTTAAAGTCTCGACGCTGGACCTTCTTATACAAAGAGTCAATGTGTGAAGAAAAAGACGTTCAGGTTTAAGGGTTTAAAACGTGGACAGATGCAGCGCAGCATAACAGAACCGGATAAAACTTGAATTACTCCACCAACCAGTCAAGTTTCAGTTTACATCATGTCTGTCCAAAATGTCATCACTTCATCATTTTATCCTGTTAGACATGTCGGTGAAGTTGTCATAATTAGCATATGAATTCTTGGGTTATGTCCAAAAACATGATTTGTGTGGTCACGGTGATCAGTAAATGGACATTTGTGCCAAATTTGAAGACATTCCCTTCAGGTGTTATATAGTATAATAGTCTGGACGGACAACCTGAAACATAATGCGTCCGGCCTCGGCTGTCCCCGGCGTGAAGGCATAACCAAGATAAATCCGTCTGCAAAGTTTCAGCCAAATACAGGCTGAAGGTACAGTTACATTCTTGAGGTATGTTGCAAGAGCTTGTTTCTTTGTATTGGCAACCATTTCACCAGAGAAGGAGTAGCATTTGTGTTCCTTCCAGTATGTGATTTCTCATCTATCTGTCTCAGCTCATATCTCTAGATTTGATTTGAGCTGCAGCTCGCAGCTACAACAACAAGCCTCCACCTCTCCTTGGAATGCAGACAGACGAGCTCTGCGAACGCTGCGACGTGCAGCAACTAAACACCAGCACTCGTCTCTGTTGTTGCAGCTTTATCAGGCCGAACTTAGCTGATCTCACTGTGAACGCCTCAGGACCTACTTTCTCATTGCCCTCTTGGACGCTAGATTGTGTGTTATGTGTAGATGTGGCTAAAGGTCAAGATGAAGTAGATCATGATGCATTAGCAACAGAGAATTTAGCTTGAACTTCTTTGTTTTAAGTCTTAAGGAAGTTGGAGTGTATGGAGGATGGAACCTGCCAAAATCCAAAACAAATCAATAAATAAATGACTGGATAAATAAATAAATATGTCATTAAATGTAGCAAAAATAATATTATAAAAATAAATATAGCCATTAATTAATTGATAAAATGTGACATAAATTGATATTTCTGTTTTTATTTGCTTATTTAGTTATTTATCTCTGTATTAAATGCCTTATTTATTTATTTACTCTTCTGTTTAATTTGACCTTTTATTTATTTATGTACTTATTTGTATTCATTTTTAAAAAATCTATTTTATTTTTGCATATATTTTATTTTCAGGTTGTTACAGCCCCCTCATTTGCATAATGAGGCAGAAATGTATAAATAAATGTAAAAAGAAAAGAATACAGAAATAAATAAGTTTAGAGAACTAAATTTGGGGTGAAATGCAAAGGGAAAATCATGCATAAATAAATAAATGCATAAATACATACATTTAAATAAATAAATAAAAATAAATGCAAAAATAATAAATAATAAAATACATTTTAAAGTTAATAAAAATAAATAAATAAAAGGGAAAGTTAAACAGAAGAGTAAATAAATATGTTTGGGGAAATAAATAAGGGGTGAAATGCAAAGGGAAAACCATGCAAAAATAAAATACATTTACAGATGAATAAATAAAAGGGAAAGTTAAACAGAAGAGTAAATAAATACATAAATAAATAAATACAAATATGAATAAATAAAGACGCAAATTAAAACAGAAATATCAATTTATGTCACATTTTAATCAAATGATTAATGGATATATTTTATTTTTAATATTATTTTTGCTACATTTAATGATACATTTATTTATCTATCGGATCATGTATTCATTTATTGATGTATTTTTAATTTTGGCAGGTTTTGTCCTCCATAAGAGTGAAGTCCAGAGTCTGATTAGGCAGCTTTCTCTGCCTATCCCAGCGGACCCAGAGCCTTTCCTGGAACAACTGGAAATTCCTACATGTTGCGAGAACTGGCCTCACAAACAGTGAAGAGTCATTTCTGCTACTTCATACTTCTACTATATGATACTTTTTACTGCCCTACATGTATCTGACAAATGAAGCTCTAGTTTAAGTTCAGTCAGGAAGACGATCTTCATGCTCAGGCCTGTAATGATGTGTTCCTCACATCCTGCCACTCACTCCTCTAGTGCTGCCGCAATAACCACAATACTGACACTTTATGATCATCACATGCAGTTTGGGGCAAGTCATAGTCAAGTCAGCACACTGACACACTGACAGCTGTTGTTGCCTGTTGGGCTGCAGTTTGCCATGTTATGATTTCAGCATATTTTTTATACCTGTGAGAGTTTCTGGATCAATATCTGTCATTGTTTTGTGTTGTTAACTGATTTCCAATAATAAATATATACATACATTTTCATAAAGCAGCATATTTGCCCACTCCCATGTTGATAAGAGGATTAAATAGTTGATAAATCTCCCTTAAGATTAAAAATGTGTGATTAATCCTGATTAACTATTTTAATCGATTGACAGCCCTAATTAAAACTCAAACCACTCCTCCTCTCTCCATCTGGATGCTCTCTGTGTTCCTAACACACTTATTTTCATCAACATACGGATAAATCAGAAATCATACCAGCCTCCAGCTCTCCCACTGGACAAAACTACAACTGTCTGAAGCTTCTTGAACAGATGACAGGAGAGAAGCAGCAGTTTGAGAAGTTTCTATGGATGTTTTTTCCCCTCAGCTAAAATGAGAATATCTGCTGCTCTGTTCTCTGTGGAGGAGCTGATAGTAAACTATTTACAGCTGCTTCTATAATATATTATCATAACTAATAGTATATACTATTATAATGTTTGTCTCATATGCTCCTGTTTATCTGAACTACTTCTGTCCTGCCACATATCCCCTCAATAAAGGTTCATCTCATCTTATCTGAAATTTAAATCGTGCATGTTAAAACTGACGCACGATGAAATAGTGATAGATTGAAGGCTGGAACCAGCAGCCCCCTACTCACCGTGTCGACCCCTCCCAGCAGCAGCTCAGTGATGCTGATGTAGACCTCGGCTCTGCTCAGCCTGTCACAGGACAGCAGGTAGGTGAGGTAAATGCCCTCCGCCGGCTTGCCGCTGGACACCTGAGCTTGGATTTCAGCGATCCTCCTGTTGATGAGGGATTGCGCTGCCCAACGGAAACACAACAACCAAACACTTTACCAACTTATAAGTGAATCCAAATGACATGAATGTCTCCTTTTGCTGTTTGTCTTGCTACATACCTACGTCATAGAGGTCGTCCCAGGCCTGGACGAAGCGTCTCCAGAAGGGGAGGACGCTGCGGCTCCAGCGAGGGAAGAGGATCACAATCTCAGACAGCGTCAGCATGTCATTGGCGGCGGTGATGAAGCGCTGCGTGTCAACGGGGATCTCCTCCTCCAGGCAGCCCAACCTGGTCTCAAACAAGATGGAGGAGATACCTGCAAGAGGTGAAGAGCATCACAAACCGCCCCGCTGACCTCAACCGCCGCTAGACTTTCTGAAAACATTCCCACCTTCAAAGCCGAACTTGTAGAGCTCAGCAGTCATGTCTGAAACGGTGGCCTGGTCCTCGCTGCGACTGCGGAGGAGCTCGACGCGTCGCAGTAGATCTCCGACCACCTGGTGGATGATGGGGGCGTAGGCCAACACTTCCCGCAGCTTTAGCATCTTAAGGTTCAGGGCGCTGCGGATGCGGTACCACTCCGGTCCTGTGCTACAAAGCAAAAGAGTTCTTCAGATTAACAACTCTTTTAGGGACCTTTACGAACACTTTAGAGAGGAAGAGAGTTGCTACCGGGGATTAAACCCAAACGACTAGGACCACTAATGATTATATTAGCTGTTGTTTATGACCGTTATTATCTTTTACATTTAAAGGAAGATCCATAAACTCACTCCACATGCAGCCCGTAGGCCTGACCTCTCAGGTCCCGGTACTCCTTCCAGTGAGGCAGCTCGGCTCGGAGCGGGTAGCGGCCCTCCTGTTGGATCACCTGAGCGATGAGCTCCGGAGTCGCCACGTTGACGATGTCGAAGGGGCCGAATCTGGAGCGCCAGATGGGCCCGTAAAGGCTCTTCTGGACATCCTGGAAGGGTAACTTGAGTTTAAAGTAGTTCAACATATAATCAGCCCGTATTATATAAATACTGCTCCCATGGTAATGCATCAATAATATATTATATGATATAAAACACTCTGAAAGGGTTCATGTGTGTGTAATTCAGAGTACTACTTTTAAAAGTTGTGTAACTCCAGATTGGCAGGTCCGCCATTGGCGCCCCGTTCTCTTCACAGATGAGAGAAGGTTCACACTGAGCACATGTGACAGACGTGAAAGAGTCTGGAGACGCCGTGGTGAACGGTAACATCATCCAGCATGATCCGTTTGGTGGTGGGTCAGTGATGGTCTGGGGAGGCATACTGTATCCTTGGAGGATCACAGACCTCCATGTCATAGCCAACGGTACCCTGACTGCTGTTAGGTACTGGGATGAAATCCTCAGAGCGATTGTCAGACCGTAAGCTGGTGCAGTGGGCCCAGGGTTCCTCCTGGTGCAGTGGGCCCTGGGTTCCTCCTGGTGCAGTGGGCCCTGGGTTCCTCCTGGGTTCCTCCTGGGTTCCTCCTAGGCTCCTCCTGGGTTCCTCCTGGGTTCCTCCTGGGTTCCTCCTGGGTTCCTCCTAGGCTCCTCCTGGGTTCCTCCTGGGTTCCTCCTGGGTTCCTCCTGGTGCAGTGGGCCCCGGGTTCCTCCTGGTGCAGTGGGCCCTGGGTTCCTCCTGGGTTCCTCCTGGGTTCCTCCTAGGCTCCTCCTGGGTTCCTCCTGGGTTCCTCCTGGGTTCCTCCTAGGCTCCTCCTGGGTTCCTCCTGGGTTCCTCCTGGGTTCCTCCTGGTGTAGTAGGCCCCGGGTTCCTCCTGGTGCAGGACAGTGCCCGGCCTCATGTGGCCAGAGTGTGTAAGCGGTTCCTAGATGACGAAGGCATTGATGCCATTGACCGACCCTCACTAGGTCTCCTGACCTAAATCCAATTGAGCACCTATGGGACGTTATGTATCGGTGAATCTGACGCCACCAAGTACCGCCACAGACTTTCCAGGAGCCCTCTGATGCCCTGATCCAGGTCTGGGAGGAGATCCGCCAGGACACCATCCGCCAACTCATCAGGAGCATGCCCAGACGCTGTAGGGAGTGCATACAGGCACGCGGGAGCCGTACACACTACTGAGTCACTTTATGAGTTGATGTGATGAAATGAAAAGAATGTGATTTACATTCTTTACTTTGATTTTGGGTGTGATTTTGAATCCAGCCCTCAATGAGTTGATGATTTTGGTTTTCATTGACCGTTGTTACGTCATTTTGTTCTCAACAAATTATTCAATGTACATCAGTAACGATTTTACACTTGAATAGTTAGTTATCAAGATCTGATGTGTGATTTAAGTGTTCCCTTCATTTCTTTAGAGCAGTGTATTAAAGGTCACATATTATGCTCATTTCCAGGTTCATAGATGTATTTTAATGTTGCACTAGAACATGTTTACATGCTGCAATGTTCAAAAAAACCTTTATTCTTCTCATACTGCAGCCTGAGTCTGCCTGCCTCAGAGCCTAATTCAGCCGCTGTCTGAAAACCACTGATTCACAGCCTGTCTTTAAAGATCCATCTGTGAGAAATGACCAACAGAATCATCCCAGAGGAGAGCAGACAGCTGAAAGCAGATGGGAGATACAGAGCTAACCCCATTAGCTACATGCTACCGCTATGACACGGTGTGTAAACACAGCGACCATCAGGGTGGAAAATAGAAGATGTGAAACAGTAGTCAGTTCATTATTTCTGCTAAAAGATAAATGTATGGAAGATCAGAGTAATGGTATTGTAAGTGCCGTTGCATAAATGTGTTCATGATATATAATTAGTAATTGATCCCATAAGTTCATGCAATAAATAAATAAATAGATAATTCATTTAATGTAAGGTTAAAAATTTAAATATGATGTGAGTAAAATTATTTGTTTCATACAGTTCAAAATGTGTAACAGGTAGAAGTGTTTCAGTCAAAAGTACATTAGTCCACTGTGTTTTACGTTCCGCCCCGGAACCAATGTTCCCTGTGTAGTACCACTACGACGGAATTCATTGAGGGACTAAAACAATCCAACGTAAGTGAAGGAGCAGATGCCTTTCGCGGGCTCTGTAAAGTGTTTAAAGCTATGATTATCGACGTCTGAAGCTAAAAGCAGACAGTCAAAGAGACTTTCAAAAGGACTTTCATGGACTCAAGAACCTCTTTTCATGACAAGCGGCCAACGAGTTTTCACGGCGTGTGCATGACGTGACTCAGAAGTGAAGCATCAGAGAAAGACGTGTCCAAGCAATAAACGCCCGTATCAAAGAACCGACCTGTGTCTGTGTTGTTGTGAAGAGAGCTACAGGTATATTATTTACAATAGTAGCTGTCTCTGTGTTACCATGACTACAGACCACCTGAGCTTAGCTTACCATAGTTTACCAGAGCTGAAGACTTTCTCCTGTACCATGTTAACTTAACTAACTAACAGGTGAGATGATTACAAATGCTGTGAATAATTAATATTGTCATCTGTCAACTCAAATAAAGTTTGACTGTGAAACAGAAATGTGTTGTGTTGCTTACAAGTCACTATTTACTCCCTGTACTCTGCTACATGCATGACATCAAATATATATAATATATAAATATCATCTGTTTAAACAGTGTAATTACATAAAGCCTTTGTGAAAGAACATGTTATATTTAGATGATGGGAGTACATGAAGCCTGTTCTGCTGGTTCTTGCAGACTTTGCTCAAGTTAGGTTGAGGAGGAGAGACAGTGACGCGCTGTGGGGCGGGGTCAGCTACTGAAGGTTCTGCTCTGGTTCGACCAGGAAACCCTTACATGGCTTGCATTTCTCTAATGACGTCAGAAGAGAAGGGAAAAAAGCGAATTTTTTTTCTGCACCCATTTCCGGACAAACGGAGGAGGAGAAAAAGAGAGAGGATGGTCTTTTATGATACTATGGTGGCCTGTAGACACACTGGGGACAGATATTGATGTTTAAAAGACATGGAAAAGTGCATTTTGCATAATAGGTGACCTTTAAACTAAAATCATAAAGTTCTTCATAACATTTTGTGAGGATTGCAACTCGATCAGAGTCACACATCTCCTCTGCTCCTCTATTTAAGAAACTCCACATTCTTACTATTTATGATATCAATATTTCTCAAATATGTGTTTTTATTTATAAGATACTTTCTGGTGGGAATATTCCTGAGCAGTTCAAGACCCATTTTAAAACAGATTCTCAGGTCCATTCTTACTCAACCTGTCAGTCTCTAGATCTTCATCCTCCTAAATGTCTCACTAGTAGAGGTCAGTTTTCAATAAGATTTAGGGGAACCAAATTATGGAGTAGCTTTTCACATCTATCAATAAACTGTTCATCTGTCAAATGTTTCAAAAGTCGCTTAAAGGGTCATTTAATTAACTTGTAATTGCTTTACCCCATGTTGTCCATGTATCTGTTTCTATGTTTTTTATTTTTTTCCCACTCACAATGTTGTTTGGTTACGATTACCCAGAAGTCTTTATAGATATTTAAAACAATATCCTCCTCACAAACACTAACCAAACACTACCACGCAACAAACAAACACACACACACACACACACACACACTTATCTTTTTTGATATATTCACTGTATTGTTATTGTTGTTACTATATATATCTTGTCCTAATTGTTTGTTATCACTATTATGTAGTCATATTGTTTCTTTATATTAATCTTGTCTCTAGGTGGAGGCTTCAGATAAACCCAGTGGTTTTTTTTGCCTCTTCCTGCACTTTATATTATTAATTTTCTTTTTTTGTTATGTTGTATAGTCTTAAATCATATTGTCATTTACCATTATCATTTATTTATTTATTCTTTTGATTATTTATTATGTATCATTTATAATTATATTGTCATTTATCATTATCATTTTTTATTTAGATTATTTATTATATATTATTTATTTATTATTATATTGTCATTTATCATTTATTCTTTTGATTATTTATTATAAATCGTTTATTATTATATTGTCATTTATCACTATCATTTATTTCTTTATTCTTTTGATTACTTGTTATGTCAGATGCACTCAAGTGTTGAGCTCTTCAGGGTAGAAACTATCAAATAAGATGAAAACATGGATCATAAATGAGTTTTGTGAGCAGCAGGTTAAAGCAGTGTAACTGACCTGCAGTAAGTGGCTCTTGTCTGCGTATCCTTTGACGAATAACCAGTAGAGAGTGGTGGATAAACTGGGACCAGGCAGGTCATCGATGCTCTTCAGCTTCCCAGCCTCGGTGGTCGCCTGGACGTTCAGGTTTCTGCTGGAAACAGAGAGGTGGTGGTGTCGCAGCTCCAGTGTCCGAGCAGAGAGCACAGAGAGCCGCAAAGCTCTGGCTGCAGCCACGAAGGAGCTCATGGTGTGAGCTGGAAGCCGGTAGTCCGAATGGGTTTGTTTGTGTCAGTGTCAGACTTTTTAGTGCACATCCCCCTGCAGGGAGCTTTCAGTACTCCAGCAACTGATTTGTTAATCAATGCATCTATCATTGAACTGTGGCTGAAATCAGTCATTTAACATTATCATTTATTTATTTATTCCTTTGATTATTTATTATGTATCATTTATTATTATATTGTCATTTATCATTATCATTTTTTATTAATTATTTAGATTACTTATTATGTGTCATGAATTAATATATTGTTATTTATCAATTATTCCTTTGGTTATTTATAATGTGTCATTTATTATTATATTGTCATTTATCATTATCATTCATTTATTTATTTATTCTTTTGATTATTTATTATGTATCATTTGTTATTATATTGTTATTTATCATTAATTCTTTTGATTATTTATTATGAATCATTTATTATTATATTGTCATTTAACATTACCATTCATTTATTTATTTATTCCTTTGATTATTTATTATGTGTCATTTAATATCATATTGTCATTTATCATTATCATGTTTTATTGATTATTTAGATTATTTATTATGTATCATTTATTATTATATTGTCATTTATCATTATCATTTTTTATTAATTATTTAGATTATTTATTATGTATCATTTATTATTATATTGTCATTTATCATTTATCCTGTAACAAATATGTTAAAGCCTTTTTGTTAATAGAAACTCAATACTTAAAATGTTTAAGGATTCTACATAACTCTGGCTTTTAAAAAAATTAAATGTATAAAGTAAAAATATATATTTTTTTAATTTATCAGGAAAAACTGGACCATTTGTATACAGAAAAGAGATGATTATTCTCTTAGTTGTATTATTATTCTCTTTATTTTAAATCTAAATCCAACAAAAACAAATCAGAAAGCATCGACTGCCTTGAAAATCTTTCTCATTTCACTATATATGCACCTGTACCCATGTTCTGTTCTTTGCTTATCCTTTTTTATTTTCATATAACCTTGTATAATAATATATATAGTAATATAACAATACCTTTGATGTTCTTGTGCTGATGAGCAACATTATATTCAGAAAATGTGTTTTATTCTACTGCTAAAGATCTTGATTCAGTGAAGTCCTGGCTTTATAAGGCACATTGTTAAATAAAGAGACAATGATTCATAAACCCTGAGATCACGTTGTCCCTCCAATCTATCGATTAGTTTACAACATTAGTCGTATGTGTTTTCAGTGTATTGAGCCTTCAGGGCCACAGTAGGTAAGATTAGCTCACAACGTTAGTCGAATGATGTCCAATAAATAACATCATATTCAGAAAATGTGTTTTAACGCCCTCTTGTGGCGACGGTTGGTAACTGCAACTGTATTTTAAGTCAAGTTAGAGGAATTACATATAAACAACACTTCCTGTTAGATCCTTCAAAATAAAACATTTATAGTTTGAATGTTTACCAACAGTATTATTATACGATTTTGTTACTTCATGGTAGTAGGGACAACTTGATAAAGGAAATGGAAACGTATTAAACCTTTTTCTACTAAACCAAAGTGTGAGAACAATCATTTTGGAGGAAACTAACGTCCGTTAGTTTCGGCTAACATTGTAAACTAATCGATAGACTCGAGGGACTGTGACAACATGATCGCAGGTTTAGCCGAGCCGGCCAACTTTCTACAGCAAAAGCGTATAATAATACTGTCGGTAAACATTCAAACTAAAACTCCACCACCGTCTTTTATTGGGTTTTATTTTGTAGGATCTAACAGGAAGTGTTGCATATATGTAATTCCTCTAACTTGACATTATTATATGTAACACTTCCTGTTAGATCCTTCAAAATAAAACTTTTATAAAAGACGGTAGTGGATTTTCAGTTTGAATGTTTACCGACAGTATGACTATACACTTTTGTTGTCGAGGCTCGGCTAAACCTGTGATCATGTTGTCGCAGTCCCTCGAGTCTATCGATTAGTTTACAATGTTAGCCGAAACTAACAACGACTAACGTTACTTTACCTCCAAAATGAATGTTCTCACACTTTCGTTTAGTAGAAGAAGGTGTAATACGTTTCCATTTTCTACATCAATTTGAATCCACTACCGTAAAGTCACAAAATCGTATACTAATAGTGTCAATAAACATTCAAACTATAAAGGTTTTATTTTGAAGAAATCAACAGGAAGTGTTGTTTATATGTAATTCCTCTAACTTGACCTTAATGCAGTTGCAGTTACCGACCGTCGCCACAAGAGGGCGTTAAAACACATTTTCTGAATATAATGTTATTTATTGGACATCATCATGTTGAGGCTGTAGCTGGTTTACAGACTACTTTACATTTAAATGTTACTTATATTAAGGCAAGAACATCAGAGGTATTGTTATATTATTATATATATTATTATACAAGGTTATATGAAAGCAAAAAGGATAAGCAAAGAACAAGGCAAGGCAAAGCAGCTTTATTTGTATAGCACATTTCAACAACAGGGCAATTCAAAGTGCTTTACAGAAACATTCAAGAACATTGCGACAAAATGCAAAAGAACATTAAGAAATAATTAAAACAGTTATAAAAACATAAAAACATAAAAACATTAAAGATTAGAAAATAAAAACAAGCTAAAAATAAAAGCTGGGATAGAAGCTAAAATTGCATAAAACTCAAAAGAGTAAAAGTTATAGTGCAGTGTCAGAATAAAAGGCACCCGCAAACAGGAAAGTTTTAAGCTTTGTTTTAAAAGAAGTGAGAGTTGGAGCGGTCCTGCAGGTTTCTGGGAGCTTGTTCCAGATATTTGGTGCATAAAAACTGAATGCTGCTTCTGCATGTTTAGTTCTGACTCTGGGGACACTAAGCAGACCTGATCCAGATGACCTGAGAGGTCTGGATGGTTCATAACACAGCAGAAGATCAGAAATGTATTTTGGCCCTAAACCATTTAGTGCTTTGTAAACCAGCAGCAGTATTTTGAAATCAATTCTCTGAGAGACAGGGAGCCAGTGTAGAGACCTCAGAACTGGACTGATGTGATCCACTTTCTTGGTCTTAGTGAGGACTCTAGCAGCAGCGTTCTGAATCAGCTGCAGCTGTCTGATCGATTTTTTAGGAAGACCGGTAAAGACGCCGTTACAGTAGTCAAGTCGGCTGAAGATAAATGCATGGACTAGTTTTTCCAAATCCTGCTGAGACATCAGTCCTCTAATTCTTCTTATATTCTTCAGGTGATAGAAGGCTGTCTTTGTCATTGTCTTAATATGGCTGTTAAAGCTCAGGTCTGAGTCCATGACTACACCAAGGTTTCTGGCTCGGTCTGAGCTTTTTAACATCACAGATTGTAGGTGAGCACTAACCTTTAATCTTTCTTTTTTGGCTCCAAAAACTACGACCTCAGTTTTGTCTTTGTTCAGCTGAAGAAAATTCTGGCACATCCAATTATTGACTTGTTCAATGCACTCACTCAGTGCTTGTATTGGACTGTAGTCTCCTGGTGATAGAGTTATGTAAATTTGTGTGTCGTCTGCATAGTTATGGTAATTTATTTTGTTGTTCTCAAAAATCTGACCCAGTGGGAGCATGTAGATGTTAAACAAAAGAGGCCCCAAGATGGAGCCTTGGGGAACTCCGCATGTGATTTTGTTCAGCTCAGATTTGCAATTACCTATAGACACAAAGAAGTCCCTGTCTTTTAGGTAGGATTTAAACCAGCTGAGTGCTATGCCAGAAATACCCACCCAGTTTTCCAGTCGGTCTAGTAATATATTATGGTCAACCGTGTCGAATGCAGCACTGAGATCCAGTAAAACTAAAACCGTAGTTCTACCACTGTCTGTGTTCAATCGGATGTCATTGAAGACCTTAACAAGAGCAGTCTCAGTGCTGTGGTTTCGTCGAAAACCTGACTGGAAGACATCAAAAGAGTTGTTGAGTGCCAGAAAGCTATTTAATTTTTGAAAAACTGTTTTTTCAATTATTTTAGACAAGAATGGAAGATTTGATATCGGTCTGTAATTATTTACTATTGATGAGTCCAGATTGTTCTTTTTGAGGAGTGGTTTGATGACAGCAGTTTTCAGGGCCTGTGGGAAGACTCCTGAAACAAGAGATGCATTAACAATCTGTAAAAGCTCTGAGACCATACAATCTGATACTTTTTTGAAAAGGCCTGTTGGCAGAATGTCAAGGCAGCATGAGGAGGATTTTAGATGTTGTATGATTTCCTCCAGGTATGTCTGATTTATTGGATAAAACTGTGTCATGGTATTTGCGCCAGGTTTAAGTGGACGCAGGGGAAACAAACATCCTGTACCTGCTATGGAGGAAGTGACTGCTTGTCTGATTTTGTGAATTTTTTCTGTAAAAAAGGAAGCAAATTCATTGCAGGCCCTGGAGGATAAAAGTTCAGAGGCTACTGACACAGAAGGGTTTGTTAGCCTGTCGACAGTAGCAAACAGGGCACGTGCATTGTTATTGTTTTTGGTGATGATGTCAGAGAAGAAGGACCGCCTTGCATTTTTCAGTTCTGAATTATAAATGCAAAGTCTCTCTTTATAGATGTCATAATGAACTTGTAGATTTGTTTTCCGCCACTGGCGTTCAGCTTTTCGACACTCTCTTTTTTCATTTCTTACCAACATGGTATTTCTCCATGGAGATTTTTTCTTACCAGAGACAATCTTCACCGTGGTAGGTGCAATGCTATCAATAACATTTGTCATTTTAGAATTGAAATTATCTACCAGCTCATTGACAGAGGTCCAGGGGAGGGTGGGTGTGGAAGAGAAAGCCTGAACAAATTGATCACTGGTATTTTCAGTGATATACCTTTTTGTGATTACCTCTGTCTTATCATTTCTGTGCACAGGAAGAGTACTCTCAAAGAATACACAGGAATGATCAGACAGAGCAACATCCATCACTACAACCTTGGAAATGTTCAGGCCCTTTGATATGATTAAGTCCAAAGTGTGTCCCCTATTGTGTGTGGGCTCTGTCACATGCTGACTCATTCCATAGTTATCAAGAACCTGACACAGTTCTTTGGCCCCTCTGTCCTGTTGGTTGTCAACATGGATGTTAAAATCACCAACAATGACTACACAGTCAAAGTCAACACAAATTACAGACAGCAGTTCAGTAAAATCATCAAAAAAGTTTGCACAGTATTTAGGTGGCCTGTAGATATTGAGAAACAAAGCTCGAGAAGAGGAGTTCAGCTGAAGAGCGACATATTCAAAAGAAGCAAAATGTCCATAAGATATCTGTTTGCATTGGAGAGAATCATTAAACAATAAGGCAACTCCACCTCCTTTCTTATGCATTCTAGCTTCGCTCATAAAACTAAAGTTGGGAGGAGTCGACTCGATAAGAACAGCTGCACTGTTATTTTGGTCTAACCAAGTTTCAGTTAAAAACATAAAATCAAGCTTGTGCTCAATAATAAAATCATTGATTAAAAAACTTTTTCCTGCCAAAGACCTGACGTTTAACAGGGCTAGCTTTAATATGCTAGAAGCATTATTATTATTTTTTGGGACATGGTTTGGCTGGCAAGGAATCAATGCTAAATTTGATAAATTAGCACAATCAGTAAAAATCTTCCTGTTTCTTTGCAGATTCACCATTCTTTTTCTACTACTTATTAGAACTGAGATAGAAGAAGCTCTCATCACACAGGGCCCCAGCTTTTCCTGGAAACAGTCACGTGTATCATTAGCCTTGAAGCCTGGACCCAGCACATATCAATCTGTGCTTGCAACATTTTGTAAAGGAACATCCTTATCAGGCTGCGGAGACAGAGGCTGATTCCATTGTGGAGGGGATGGAGGTGGTGGGTGTCTTGTTTGTGGAGAGTAGTATAGGACTGGTTCCTTTGCGCGTGCATGTGAAATGCGCGTGCACGTGAGCGTGCGCGTGCGTGGGCGCGCGCGTGTGTGTGTGTGGGGATACAGGTGAACCCTTGGTGACCCTGGTGCCCTTATTGTAACCCTAGGGCTGATGTTAATTAATGGTAGTTGTCCAAAGGTGTCTGCTGTAGGTGTTATCAGTTGCTCCACAACAAAAAAAGAAGACCCCATCCTGTGGATCCTGATGCAGATAAAAAATACAGTTGTATCCCTATATGTGAACTCCGTTGTATCCAAGAGTTGTCTTTTTATTACAGTATCATTAAAAGTTCAAACAAACCCCTGGTCCCTGTGACCAAAATGTTTTTGCTTTTTGATGTTGCCACAGAAGACCCATACTGTTGATCCTGAGTCAGATAAAAAAAAAACTCGGTTGTATCCAAGATGTTATCAGTTGCTCTGTAAACAAAAGAAGACCCCCTCCTGTGGATACTGCTTCAGTGAACAAAACACAGTTGTATCCCTATATGTGAACTCCGTTGTATCCAAGAGGTGTCTTTTTTATTACAGTGCCCATAAAAGATCAAGCAAACCCTAGTGTGCTGTGGTCAAAATGTTTATGGCTTTTGATGATGTGGTGGTTGGTACTGTTTGCAGGCTATATCAGCATGGATCCTGTAACCATATGTTTGTTTGTGAGAGGGTGTATGGATTAGCGTTGTTCGTAGTCGATATTAACATGTATCCAGGACAAATGGTGTGAGAAGGGAAGTATGTCATCTCCTTCATGTCATCTCCTAAAATTCTTTATGAGATGTATCTGTGAGAGGGGGTGGGGTATGGGGTGGTATTGTTTGTAATAGATATCAGCATGTATCCAGGGACAAATGGGGTGGATGTGAGCGGGATGGGGGTCATCTCTTGTATGCCATCTCCTAAAATTCTTTAGGAGATGTATCTGTGCTGTAATGATTTGTTAACATTTTAAATTGGTAGATGTGTGTTAGTACACCACTAATTTTGCTTGTAGTCATCTCCCAAAAAAAAAAAGCGGTGCAATGTCGGTAGAGTTACAATATAGTGGGTTTTTAAAAAAAAAAAAAAAATGTATGTAGTGTGAATGGGGCAACCTCAAGGCCTGTCAACCATGCGTATTCATGAGATGTCACTAGCTCCATCTTTTACCTACACTTTGTGTATATAGTCAGCATTCAGCTGAGGTCGTGTTTACCAAACTTCACAACTTTTGAAGAGGACGCTTTTCCTAACGCCACTCTTGCATTTTGCACATTAGGTACAGTGTTCTTTTCTTTGGATGCTTCATTTTTGGCGTCTGTGAACATAGAGCTGATGTGACTTGCCAAAAAGCCCCAGTTTTGTCTCATCTGTCCAAAAGACATTCTCCAAGAAGCTTTGTGGCTTGTCAATATGTATTTTGGCATATTCCAGTCTCACTTTTTTATGATTTGGTGTCCTCCGGGGTTGTCTGCCATTAAGTCCACTTTGGCTCAAACAGGAGAAAATGGCTCATGGACTACTACTAAAACACTATGAATACTATAGAACTAACTAGCATTGTTAGAAAAATAATTATTAATGGGACAAATTTCTTGGGTATTTTAGCGTGCGATCAACTGCCTAAACACATCAGGCTGCTTGGAGATGGTCTTATAGCTTTTACCTTTAACATGCTTGTCTATAAGTTTCTTTCTAATCTCCTGAGACAACTCTCTCCTTAGCTTTCTGTGGTCCATGTTCAGTGTGGTACACACCATGATACCAATGTTTAATGTGTCCCTATGGTCAAATTATTTTCAATCTTTTCTAGGGGTACCATCATTTTTGTCCAGGCCAGCTTCATTAGTTTGTTTTTTTAAATGATTCTGAACCAAAATTCAAAAACATTAGCTGATTTTCATTAGTTCATTTTCAATACATTTTTATTTATTATTACTTTTTTGTCAGTTTCAAGTTATTTCAGTGACCATTGTTTTTTTTTATTCTTTCTTTAACGGAAGGGTACCAACAATTTTGACTATGTGTGTAGATACACACACACACACACACACACACACACACATACAGTATATACATATGTCTATATCCACACCCGCTTACATATAGATATCCACTTAGACACAGCCAATGTTTAATGTGCCCCTATGGTCAAATTATTTTCAATCTTTTCTAGGGGTACCATCATTTTTGTCCAGGCCAGCTTCATTAGTTTGTTTTTTTAAATGATTCTGAACCAAAATTCAAAAACATTAGCTGATTTTCATTAGTTCATTTTCAATAAATTTTTATTATTACTTTTTGTCAGTTTCAAGTTATTTCAGTGACCATTGTTTTTTTTTATTCTTTCTTTAACGGAAGGGTACCAACAATTTTGACTGTGTGTAGATACACACACACACACATACAGTATATACATATGTCTATATCCACACCCGCTTACATATAGATATCCACTTAGACACATTCGCTTACACAGTTATCTATTCTATTTTACAGACAAAAAAAAAAAAAAAGGACATATTTACATCCCTTTAGTTGACCTTTTTGTCGACATTACTTATTAATTAATTTTGTTTAACGCCAATCCTCACCCTGACTCAAAGTAGCCCACCCATGATCAAAAATGATATTCTGTTCTTTTATTTCTATTAACATCCCTCTCAAGAACCCACTGATGTTTCAAAAACATTTTGAAATGTTCAGTGTTTAACTGTTGTCTTTTTATAGCTTTAAATATAAATGCTTTCCCCATCGTAATGATGATGTTGTTCAGGTCTTTTCCTTTTTTTTTTTCATCACCCCTTAAATCACCAAACATTATAGATAAAGGACAACTATAGAAATTTGATTTGTAGACTGAGATCCACTTTTTTCAACGTTAATCCAAAATAATGCAACTTCCTTACAATACCAAAAATAAATGAATGTCTGACTCCTCTTCCTCCTCACACAATCTACATATGTCACCTTGTTGGATGCCCCATTTTAATTTTTTTTAGCATTCTCTTAGTAGGCAAGAATTTGTAGATTAGTTTTAGTTGTAAAATTCTAATGGAGACATCAAAAGAAGTTGTGTAAATACATGCATATACTTTCCTCCATGGGATACATTTGTCTAACAAATACCCCCATTTTTGACTGGATAGCTACTGGTGTAGCAGAAATGTGTTTAAGTTGCATGTATAACTGATATATTTTCTTGTTTATTTTTGTCTTATTCATCCATGTTGTGTCCTTAATGTAGGGGTAACATGCCACTTGTTTTGTACATAATAATAGCTTCCTTTTCCAGATCTGAGGTATAGCTGCACAGAGTTGATTAAATGTAAAAAGGTCACAAACATTACCGTATACTATTTTAAATTCATCATAAGTCTTGATTTCGCCCCCACTATTCAAGAGGTCATTTATAAATAATATTCCTTTTTTCAAACATTGATTCAATAAAGATACGGTGATCATTAATCAAAATATTTCTATTATACCACAACACTTGGCTCTGGATTTCATAACTTCACTCTGGTTGATGATATTGGTATTGAAACCAACTGACTATGGCCTCTTCCAAAAAGCCGGATAAGTATGGAAATGACTTTCTCTTTAATATAGTGAACTGAAAAGCAGTTAACTGGAGGTAAGGATAGAGTTCTTTGTGGAACAGAGGATGAGCAGACCTCAATCATTTTGCTGAAAACCACTGCGGATTTAAAATACATTTTGGTATAAGGGATGCTTTTAGTGCAAAGTTGAGTGCCTTAAGGTTTAACAATTTAAGTCCACAGTGTTTGTAATCATTATACAGATAAGCTCTTTTAATTTTGTCAGGCTTCCAACCCCATATGAAATTGAACACATTTTGCTCATATTTTTTAAACAGCTCCTCTCCTGGGGTAGGTAATGACATGAGGATATAGATAAACTGAGGAATCACTAAGGAATTTATCACGGTTATTTTTTTCCATATAAAGTTAAGTTAGTCATTCCCCAAACTTTTTAATTTTCTGTCTACTGTATGTAGCTTTCTATCAAAGTTTTCCTTCATGATAAGGTCCATGTCTTTAGGGATATGTATACCAATGACATCTATTGGGCCATCTGACCATTTTAGTGGGCAGATTACTATAGATATTAAAATTTGTACCTTTCAGAGATCCAATTCGCAGCACAGTACATTTATCATAGTTAGGTTTTAGTCAGGAAATTACTGAGAAGTTATTCAACTCTTTAACTAATGCAGTAAAGGATGCAACATTTGGTTGATTTTGAAAGTTTACATCGTCCGCATACATTGATATTTTTGATTCCAAACTATTTATTCTCAAACCTTCTATGTTGTTATTCATTCTTACTTTTTGTGCTAAGATTTCTATAGCTATAATAAATAGATACGCAGACAGTGGACATCCTTCTTTCAATCTTCTATATTGCTTAATTGTTTCAGAAAAAAAACATTGTTTATTATTTTACACTTTGGATTACTATACATTACTTTTTATCCAACTAATTAAAGAGTCTCCAAAGTTAAAATATTCTAAACATTTATAAATAAAATCCAAACGTACTTTATCGAAAGCTTTCTCAAAGGCAGCAAAAAAAAAAAAAAAATGAAAGCAGAGGTTTTTGTTGAGTCATAATATTCAATTATTTCAATTATTTGTCTAATACTGTCACTGATAGATCGACACTGTAAGAAGCCACACTGATCTGGATGAATAATATTGGGCAGTACTAGTTTTAATCTGTTTGCAAGACATTTGGCTAATATTTTAGCATCGTTACATTGTAGTGTGATTGGCCTCCAATTCTTTAGAGTAGTGGGATCTTTATACCTTCCACCTGAATCTTGTTTCAATAATAGTGAGATTAAACCTTCCTGTCGAGTTTCTGTAAGTTGTTTTTTGCTATATGACCAGTTGAAGGTGTTCAGCAAAGGTGTTTTAACAGACTCATAGAAGGTTTGATAAAAGTTTACAGGTATGCCATCGGCTCCTGGACTTTTTACCTTTTTCAAAGGAGTTAATAGCTGGATGTAATTCCATCCAGCGTAATAAGTCCCTCACAAGATTTTTTTCTTTCTCTGTTAACTTTACGGTATTATCGTCTTGAGAATTGGGGCTAGTATTTTGAGGCAATAAATCCTCTGGTGGGCTCTGTAAGGAGTACAATTTTGAAAAATAATTATGTTGTACCAGCAAAATTTCCCTTGTTTTTTTCAATGATTTTATTTCCTACTACAAGCTTCAAAACATTTTTCTTTACAGTGTTTTTATACTGCAGATTTAAAAAATATTTGGTTGATCTCTCCCGATTTTTCCAGCCATTCTATTCTATTTCTCAAATATGATACGTTGGCTTTCTCTGCACATAGTCTTTCTAACTCTCTTTCCTTGTGCTCAAGATTGTCCAGTAGAGCTTGTGACACATTTGTATTATTGTCTACCCGTTCTGTTAAATCTTCTATCTCAGCTATCAATATTTTTTCTGTCTCCAAACGATTTTTATTTTTCCTTGAGCTGTATTGAATGCAGTGTCCCCTTAAGGTGTATTTTAAAAGCATCCCATATAATCAAAGGATCCGCTGTATCATTATTCCCTACAAAGAAATCTTTTATGAATTTGTTTGTTGTATCTATAAACTCTTTATCCTTCAATAGCTTCTGATTTAATTTCCAGTATCCTGGACCACTATGAATCGTTGTGGTACAAATGCTCAAGGTTATAAGATGATGATCTGACCTAAATCTCTCTTTAATCTCGACTTTATTCATTTTTGGAGTCAAAGAAAATGATGTTAAGAAATAATCTATTCTGCTAGCCTGATTTCCTCGTCTCCATGTATATCTTGTTTGCTTTGGATTTCGCAATCGCCATATGTCAATTAAATCTAGTGAGGTCATGAGGCCAGAAATAGCATTATATGCTCTAGAATGATAATTCTTAGTTTGTATGCCTTTTCGATCCAGATCTACATCCAACACAGTGTTGTAATCTCCTGTCATTATCAAATTTTTTATCATGTAGTTTTTCTTTTCTTGCAACATGTTGAATATATCTTGAAAGAAGAGTGGATCATCAGAATGAGGTGCATACAGATTTACTAATACAAATTCTAGGCTATCCACCAATATATCTTGTATAATATATCTACCTGCTTGATGTATTATTGTATCTTTGACCACAATATCTACTTCCTTTTTATACATTATCATTACAACTTTAGAATTTGAGCATCCGTGTGAAAAGTATATGTTATCCCCTCCACTCTGTTTTCCATTTAATCTCATACAGTTGGGTAGAGTGAGTCGCTTGTAAACAAAATATATCATAGTTTTTATCCGTAAGCCAACTAATAAAGTGTCCCCTTTTCTTCCTATCAGCTAAACCGTTACAGTTGAAGCTTGATATTACTAACTTAGACATATTTGATCTTCAGTGGATTCTATACTTTCATGATTCTTGAAAAAAAAAAAAGGATGGAAATAATAATAGTGACACCAAAACAACGGGAAGGGGCTGAAAATATTTCCTGTTTCTTCCATCCTCTGATGATATATTTTCTATTGTCATATTTCTCTCCCTTTTTAAATAGCGTCTAAGAGAAACATTTTACTATAACAAAACATCCAATCCCAATTTATGAGCGCAAAACTAAGAACAAAAGATCATCATTTTTTTATTTTCTGCATTGATGATCTTTTGTTCTTAGTTTTGCGCTCATAAATTGGGATTGGATGTTTTGTTATAGTAAAATGTTTCTCTTAGACGCTATTTAAAAAGGGAGAGAAATATGACAATAGAAAATATATCATCAGAGGATGGAAGAAACAGGAAATATTTTCAGCCCCTTCCCGTTGTTTTGGTGTCACTATTATTATTTCCATCCTTTTTTTTTTTTCAAGAATCATGAAAGTATAGAATCCACTGAAGATCAAATATGTCTAAGTTAGTAATATCAAGCTTCAACTGTAACGGTTTAGCTGATAGGAAGAAAAGGGGACACTTTATTAGTTGGCTTACGGATAAAAACTATGATATATTTTGTTTACAAGAGACTCACTCTACCCAACTGTATGAGATTAAATGGAAAACAGTGGAGGGGATAACATATACTTTTCACACGGATGCTCAAATTCTAAAGTTGTAATGATAATGTATAAAAAGGAAGTAGATATTGTGGTCAAAGATACAATAATACATCAAGCAGGTAGATATATTATACAAGATATATTGGTGGATAGCCTAGAATTTGTATTAGTAAATCTGTATGCACCTCATTCTGATGATCCACTCTTCTTTCAAGATATATTCAACATGTTGCAAGAAAAGAAAAACTACATGATAAAAAATTTGATAATGACAGGAGACTACAACACTGTGTTGGATGTAGATCTGGATCGAAAAGGCATACAAACTAAGAATTATCATTCTAGAGCATATAATGCTATTTCTGGCCTCATGACCTCACTAGATTTAATTGACATATGGCGATTGCAAAATCCAAAGCAAACAAGATATACATGGAGACGAGGAAATCAGGCTAGCAGAATAGATTATTTCTTAACATCATTTTCTTTGACTCCAAAAATGAATAAAGTCGAGATTAAAGAGAGATTTAGGTCAGATCATCATCTTATAACCTTGAGCATTTGTACCACAATGATTCATAGTGGTCCAGGATACTGGAAATTAAATCAGAAGCTATTGAAGGATAAAGAGTTTATAGATACAACAAACAAATTCATAAAAGATTTCTTTGTAGGGAATAATGATACAGCGGATCCTTTGATTATATGGGATGCTTTTAAAATACACCTTAAGGGGACACTGCATTCAATACAGCTCAAGGAAAAATAAAAATGGTTTGGAGACAGAAAAAATATTGATAGCTGAGATAGAAGATTTAACAGAACGGGTAGACAATAATACAAATGTGTCACAAGCTCTACTGGACAATCTTGAGCACAAGGAAAGAGAGTTAGAAAGACTATGTGCAGAGAAAGCCAACGTATCATATTTGAGAAATAGAATAGAATGGCTGGAAAAAATCGGGAGAGATCAACCAAATATTTTTTAAATTTGCAGTATAAAAACACTGTAAAGAAAAATGTTTTGAAGCTTGTAGTAGGAAATAAAATCATTGAAAAAACCAAGGGAAATTTTGCTGGTACAACATAATTATTTTTCAAAATTGTACTCCTTACAGAGCCCACCAGAGGATTTATTGCCTCAAAATACTAGCCCCAATTCTCAAGACGATAATACCGTAAAGTTAACAGAGAAAGAAAAAAATCTTGTGAGGGACTTATTACGCTGGATGGAATTACATCCAGCTATTAACTCCTTTGAAAAAGGTAAAAAGTCCAGGAGCCGATGGCATACCTGTAAACTTTTATCAAACCTTCTATGAGTCTGTTAAAACACCTTTGCTGAACACCTTCAACTGGTCATATAGCAAAAAACAACTTACAGAAACTCGACAGGAAGGTTTAATCTCACTATTATTGAAACAAGATTCAGGTGGAAGGTATAAAGATCCCACTACTCTAAAGAATTGGAGACCAATCACACTACAATGTAACGATGCTAAAATATTAGCCAAATGTCTTGCAAACAGATTAAAACTAGTACTGCCCAATATTATTCATCCAGATCAGTGTGGCTTCTTACAGTGTCGATCTATCAGTGACAGTATTAGACAAATAATTGAAATAATTGAATATTATGACTCAACAAAAACCTCTGCTTTCATTTTTTTTTTTTTTTTGCTGCCTTTGAGAAAGCTTTCGATAAAGTACGTTTGGATTTTATTTATAAATGTTTAGAATATTTTAACTTTGGAGACTCTTTAATTAGTTGGATAAAAAGTAATGTATAGTAATCCAAAGTGTAAAATAATAAACAATGTTTTTTTTCTGAAACAATTAAGCAATATAGAAGATTGAAAGAAGGATGTCCACTGTCTGCGTATCTATTTATTATAGCTATAGAAATCTTAGCACAAAAAGTAAGAATGAATAACAACATAGAAGGTTTGAGAATAAATAGTTTGGAATCAAAAATATCAATGTATGCGGACGATGTAAACTTTCAAAATCAACCAAATGTTGCATCCTTTACTGCATTAGTTAAAGAGTTGAATAACTTCTCAGTAATTTCCTGACTAAAACCTAACTATGATAAATGTACTGTGCTGCGAATTGGATCTCTGAAAGGTACAAATTTTAATATCTATAGTAATCTGCCCACTAAAATGGTCAGATGGCCCAATAGATGTCATTGGTATACATATCCCTAAAGACATGGACCTTATCATGAAGGAAAACTTTGATAGAAAGCTACATACAGTAGACAGAAAATTAAAAAGTTTGGGGAATGACTAACTTAACTTTATATGGAAAAAAATAACCGTGATAAATTCCTTAGTGATTCCTCAGTTTATCTATATCCTCATGTCATTACCTACCCCAGGAGAGGAGCTGTTTAAAAAATATGAGCAAAATGTGTTCAATTTCATATGGGGTTGGAAGCCTGACAAAATTAAAAGAGCTTATCTGTATAATGATTACAAACACTGTGGACTTAAATTGTTAAACCTTAAGGCACTCAACTTTGCACTAAAAGCATCCCTTATACCAAAATGTATTTTAAATCCGCAGTGGTTTTCAGCAAAATGATTGAGGTCTGCTCATCCTCTGTTCCACAAAGAACTCTATCCTTACCTCCAGTTAACTGCTTTTCAGTTCACTATATTAAAGAGAAAGTCATTTCCATACTTATCCGGCTTTTTGGAAGAGGCCATAGTCAGTTGGTTTCAATACCAATATCATCAACCAGAGTGAAGTTATGAAATCCAGAGCCAAGTGTTGTGGTATAATAGAAATATTTTGATTAATGATCACCGTATCTTTATTGAATCAATGTTTGAAAAAAGGAATATTATTTATAAATGACCTCTTGAATAGTGGGGGCGAAATCAAGACTTATGATGAATTTAAAATAGTATACGGTAATGTTTGTGACCTTTTTACATTTAATCAACTCTGTGCAGCTATACCTCAGATCTGGAAAAGGAAGCTATTATTATGTACAAAACAAGTGGCATGTTACCCCTACATTAAGGACACAACATGGATGAATAAGACAAAAATAAACAAGAAAATATATCAGTTATACATGCAACTTAAACACATTTCTGCTACACCAGTAGCTATCCAGTCAAAAATGGGGGTATTTGTTAGACAAATGTATCCCATGGAGGAAAGTATATGCATGTATTTACACAACTTCTTTTGATGTCTCCATTAGAATTTTACAACTAAAACTAATCTACAAATTCTTGCCTACTAAGAGAATGCTAAAAAAAATTAAAATGGGGCATCCAACAAGGTGACATATGTAGATTGTGTGAGGAGGAAGAGGAGTCAGACATTCATTTATTTTTGGTATTGTAAGGAAGTTGCATTATTTTGGATTAACGTTGAAAAAAGTGGATCTCAGTCTACAAATCAAATTTCTATAGTTGTCCTTTATCTATAATGTTTGGTGATTTAAGGGGTGATGAAAAAAAAAAAGGAAAAGACCTGAACAACATCATCATTACGATGGGGAAAGCATTTATATTTAAAGCTATAAAAAGACAACAGTTAAACACTGAACATTTCAAAATGTTTTTGAAACATCAGTGGGTTCTTGAGAGGGATGTTAATAGAAATAAAAGAACAGAATATCATTTTTGATCATGGGTGGGCTACTTTGAGTCAGGGTGAGGATTGGCGTTAAACAAAATTAATTAATAAGTAATGTCGACAAAAAGGTCAACTAAAGGGATGTAAATATGTCCTTTTTTTTTTTTTTTGTCTGTAAAATAGAATAGATAACTGTGTAAGCGAATGTGTCTAAGTGGATATCTATATGTAAGCGGGTGTGGATATAGACATATGTATATACTGTATGTGTGTGTGTGTGTATCTACACACAGTCAAAATTGTTGGTACCCTTCCGTTAAAGAAAGAATAAAAAAAAACAATGGTCACTGAAATAACTTGAAACTGACAAAAAGTAATAATAAAAATTTATTGAAAATGAACTAATGAAAATCAGCTAATGTTTTTGAATTTTGGTTCAGAATCATTTAAAAAAACAAACTAATGAAGCTGGCTTGGACAAAAATGATGGTACCCCTAGAAAAGATTGAAAATAATTTGACCATAGGGGCACATTAAACATTGGCTGTGTCTAAGTGGATATCTATATGTAAGCGGGTGTGGATATAGACATATGTATATACTGTATGTGTGTGTGTGTGTGTGTGTGTGTGTGTGTATCTACACACATAGTCAAAATTGTTGGTACCCTTCCGTTAAAGAAAGAATAAAAAAAAACAATGGTCACTGAAATAACTTGAAACTGACAAAAAAGTAATAATAAATAAAAATGTATTGAAAATGAACTAATGAAAATCAGCTAATGTTTTTGAATTTTGGTTCAGAATCATTTAAAAAAACAAACTAATGAAGCTGGCCTGGACAAAAATGATGGTACCCCTAGAAAAGATTGAAAATAATTTGACCATAGGGACACATTAAACATTGGTATCATGGTGTGTACCACACTGAACATGGACCACAGAAAGCTAAGGAGAGAGTTGTCTCAGGAGATTAGAAAGAAACTTATAGACAAGCATGTTAAAGGTAAAAGCTATAAGACCATCTCCAAGCAGCCTGATGTGTTTAGGCAGTTGATCGCACGCTAAAATACCCAAGAAATTTGTCCCATTAATAATTATTTTTCTAACAATGCTAGTTAGTTCTATAGTATTCATAGTGTTTTAGTAGTAGTCCATGAGCCATTTTCTCCTGTTTGAGCCAAAGTGGACTTAATGGCAGACAACCCCGGAGGACACCAAATCATAAAAAAGTGAGACTGGAATATGCCAAAATACATATTGACAAGCCACAAAGCTTCTTGGAGAATGTCTTTTGGACAGATGAGACAAAACTGGGGCTTTTTGGCAAGTCACATCAGCTCTATGTTCACAGACGCCAAAAATGAAGCATCCAAAGAAAAGAACACTGTACCTAATGTGCAAAATGCAAGAGTGGCGTTAGGAAAAGCGTCCTCTTCAAAAGTTGTGAAGTTTGGTAAACACGACCTCAGCTGAATGCTGACTATATACACAAAGTGTAGGTAAAAGATGGAGCTAGTGACATCTCATGAATACGCATGGTTGACAGGTCTTGAGGTTGCCCCATTCACACTACATACATTTTTTTTTTTTTTTTAAAAACCCACTATATTGTAACTCTACCGACATTGCACCGCTTTTTTTTTTTGGGAGATGACTACAAGCAAAATTAGTGGTGTACTAACACACATCTACCAATTTAAAATGTTAACAAATCATTACAGCACAGATACATCTCCTAAAGAATTTTAGGAGATGGCATACAAGAGATGACCCCCATCCCGCTCACATCCACCCCATTTGTCCCTGGATACATGCTGATATCTATTACAAACAATACCACCCCATACCCCCACCCTCTCTCACAGATACATCTCATAAAGAATTTTAGGAGATGACATGAAGGAGATGACATACTTCCCTTCTCACACCATTTGTCCTGGATACATGTTAATATCGACTACGAACAACGCTAATCCATACACCCTCTCACAAACAAACATATGGTTACAGGATCCATGCTGATATAGCCTGCAAACAGTACCAACCACCACATCATCAAAAGCCATAAACATTTTGACCACAGCACACTAGGGTTTGCTTGATCTTTTATGGGCACTGTAATAAAAAAGACACCTCTTGGATACAACGGAGTTCACATATAGGGATACAACTGTGTTTTGTTCACTGAAGCAGTATCCACAGGAGGGGGTCTTCTTTTGTTTACAGAGCAACTGATAACATCTTGGATACAACCGAGTTTTTTTTTTATCTGACTCAGGATCAACAGTATGGGTCTTCTGTGGCAACATCAAAAAGCAAAAACATTTTGGTCACAGAGACCAGGGGTTTGTTTGAACTTTTAATGATACTGTAATAAAAAGACAACTCTTGGATACAACGGAGTTCACATATAGGGATACAACTGTATTTTTTATCTGCATCAGGATCCACAGGATGGGGTCTTCTTTTTTTGTTGTGGAGCAACTGATAACACCTACAGCAGACACCTTTGGACAACTACCATTAATTAACATCAGCCCTAGGGTTACAATAAGGGCACCAGGGTCACCAAGGGTTCACCTGTATCCCCACACACACACACGCACGCGCGCACACGCACGCTCACGTGCACGCGCATTTCACATGCACGCGCAAAGGAACCAGTCCTATACTACTGCTATGGTTAGAAACTATAGGCAGCTAGGGTTAGAAACTAAAGGCAGCTAGGGTTAGAAACTATAGGCAGCTAGGGTTAGAAACTAAAGGCAGCTAGGGTTAGAAACTAAAGGCAGCTAGGGTTAGAAACTAAAGGCAGCTAGGGTTAGAAACTAAAGGCAGGGTTAGAAACTATAGGCAGCTAGGGTTAGAAACTAAAGGCAGCTAGGGTTAGAAACTAAACGCAGGGTTAGAAACTAAAGGCAGGATTAGAAACTAAAGGCAGCTAGGGTTAGAAACTAAACGCAGGGTTAGAAACTAAATGCAGGGTTAGAAACTAAATGCAGGGTTAGAAACTAAATGCAGGGTTAGAAACTAAATGCAGGGGAAGAATCACCTCAGCATTTCTGTCTTTGAGGTGTGATGTCAGGAAATCTGTGAAGTTTTACACCAAAGGTTCAAGAGAGGAACAAAGGTGATGCTTATTTATTTTTAACAGACTTCATGACTGAACTGTCCATAATGTTTTCAAATTGGTAGTGCACCCTATTTAACACACACAACCTCAGAGATTAATTTCGGCCAATTAAAAGCCTCGGTCGGTTGGAGGATGGGACACATTTGTCCCTTTCCATCTGTCGCAGCCTCAATCTGTGATTTAGGTTGACAAAACAGCTCTTTTTCCACATTGGTCTGAAAACAAAAAAAATCTAGCAGTTACATTAAGCTCCACAAAAAAGGTTCTAACGTTCAGGCTGTCAGCCTCATCAGTCTGAGTTAGAGAGCCTGTGAAAAGACATGAAAACGCTGAGCAGAGTCCAGAGAACCAGCAAGAAAATGTATGAAAATACAGTGAAGACAGGAACCTGCCGACAACCAACCAATCATCATAACAGCAACCTCAAAACCATCAGTTATCACCAGGACTTCATTATTATAAAGACTACTGTGGATGAATTATTTATCATATTCACATTATGTATCAGAAACAAACATTTGTCCTGATTTCTGGCTCATCAGAAAACCAAATGAAGCTGATCAAAGTCTACAACAACACTGCGGCACGTGCAGGAAATAACCCATGATCCTCTCTGCTCGCCCTTACATGCCACCTTCAATAACACACAACGGGAGGGTCGAATCCAGTTATTCCTGGCTTCAATGCTTCAGCCACTGAGATGAATGAACTGCAGAGTGCAGCAGATGTTTGTGCACTTCAATTCCCATTTTTGCATTTGAAAGAATCTGGTTTGGTGACTTAAACGTGATAAAAAGAAACTACTTTCATCATTTTAACTCAACTGCTGCTTTATTTTGTACCTGCAGATAAAAGGCACAACTGTCCACATCATGTCACCCTCTCCAGAGCTCGCTGAGGATCACCTCAATAATCCTGATGCAGGAGGGAGCAACAGTTTTCTCTGCACCTGTCAGCTCCCACAACAAGCTCCAATACTGTGAACATCTGGCCTTCAGCAGCCTGCAGGTCTCAGCTCACCGCTTGACAATCTACACTAATTAGCTCTCGTCGGTGCACCTATCACCACTGCTGGACCCTGAACGCCTCGTAGGAAATTATGCTGCGCTTCCTGCAGATTCTCAGACACGGCAAAATAAAAATGCAACATGAAACTGTGTGTGTGTTTTCATCAACAGTTGAAGCTCTTCATTAAACTTCATCTCATCTGGTCAGTGCATGTGAAGGTGGAGGGATGTGGGAATATGGCTGTTGCACAGAAATGCAACTAAGTAAGATGCATATACTCACTGAATCTGTTGATGCCACAGCAGATTAAAACTTTACTACTCAGCTACTCAGTCAAATGTCATTAAAAAAGTGTTAAAATATCAAAAAAACAAATGTCTGATACACATTTGGTTGAAAGTCAAAGTTAAAGGTCCAGGGGTACGGAGTACCCCTCCACTCACTCCTCCCTTTCCAAGACTGCGGTAACGTGAACCGCTGAGTGCAAAACCATGGTAACACTGTTGGCCTCGCTCAGAGGTCATCCATACCATAAAAACGCTACTATAGCAGCAACATATTATGTCTGTATTATGTTTTTATTTTTTTATTTTTAACAACCATACATATTTAATAGGCTTATTTTTTGATCAGCTCTTCAGTTGTTGCTGCATACTTTTCTAATTCTTAAATGTATATCTTGATTAATAATCCAAACTTTAAAAATAACAATTTTATTTAGACAGAAATTAACGAAACGCTGCGCTACAGAAAAAAAATCAAGAAGGCCTCACGACCCCCCGTGAAGTATTGATGGCCCCTAGTGGGGGTCGGGACCCCCAGGTTGGGAACCAGAGGTGTAGAGAACTACGGTGGCCTTCAGGTAATGTAAAAATGCTAAAGGTTGTAGAAACATGGCGGACTCAGTGAAGAGGACCCGCTCTCTATGTAGACATGAAGGGCTTTTTCTAAGCTAACGAAAACACAACGATTCTTAGTTTCAGGTGATTATACACCAATAAAAACATAGTTATGAATATTATATTCCATTTCTGCTAATAGATCCCCCTAAATCATACACACTGTGCCTTATACAGTATACGTGGTTATGTTTAAGGAATAATTTAAGCATATAAAGCAGCAATGTTAGAACTATAAACCATTTATGTCTATTTGCTTTATTGTGTATAATATTCTTATTGTTGTGTACAAGATGAGCGATAAGAAATGCTGCGAACTGATCATTATCAAAGAGGATGAATCTTGATATAGATTTGAGGTAATATGATTTGAATGCAACCATAAATGCAAAGAATCTCCAATGTAAAAGAGCTGATTCAATAAGAGGCACAAAGTGTAGCTGGACCTGCAGCCTGCAGCTGGATGTTTCTGAGATCTCAGTGAAGCTGCAGCAGCTGGAGAATAAACTCTCCCTACACCAGACTCAGACAGAGAGGAGGAGGAGGGGAGGAGGAGGAGGTGAGACGGGGTGAGGGAGGAAGCGAGCAGCACCATGCCGTAGATGTTGACCCACTAGCGGTTTCGAAGCGACGTGTTGTGGCATTTTCATTCCCCCGGCGGTCTGCAGAGCTCTAGTCGGGCCGCCTCACTGCGCTCATAAGACACACAGTGAGTGAATACACAAAGAGCCAGCTGAAGGTCTGCAGGGTTTTTATCTGAACATCCTCTCACGTCTGTGAAGCTCAAAACACACCAGGAGTTATTTTGGAGAAGAAATGCTATCTTTCACTTTGTCTGCTTCAGTTAGCAATGTCCTACATTTCCCAGAATGCCTTTCAATGACCTCCAGAGAGCATGAATTCAGTTCACTTGCACTAGTTGAAGGTACATCAGTAACAGTTTGAGTTAAGCTTCTTTAACCTCTTCTACCCGACGGACCCCGTACCGGGTTTGGCTGAGCTGTGTGTTAAAACTTCATAACATGCTGTGGTGGTCTTTTTTCTGAATAGTTTCTCAAATACGAGGCCTTAATGCTACTAAAACAACACTCCAAGTGGATTTTGTCCAAACAATGTTTGTTTGGCAACGATTTAAATATTTTATAGTTAAAAAATCAACACAGGAGAAATTGTATTTTTACTTTATAATATTTTTGACCGTTTTTATATTGAATACATACCTGACTTTTTATTATTTTGTGTTATCTTATTTACATTGTTATTGATCTTATTTGTTATCATCTAAGTTTTACTTGATCACATTTCATTATTTTAATAAAACTACTCCATTTGGAGTCAAAATTATACAATCTAGTTGTTTTTTATTGATTTTCTACTGTGCACAATGGTAGAATGTGATGATAAACAGGGTAAATGTCATGGCCAAAGGCTCCATTGGGTACACATAGCCTCCTTTAGTGGATATTAGTAGTATTTTAGAGCCAGATTCCCTTTCAAGAGGTAGAAAACCCATTTGGCACACTTTGGGAATCCAAGTGGCCAAATGGAGAGTCCTCCTGGTCCTATCCTGACTAAAACCTTTGTAGAATCGATGTGCTTTGTGTTATTTATATCTGCTTGGGCACAGTTGTATGTCATGTCATCTCTGTCATGTCCTGTTGTTTTTATTTGTTTTATCTGTCTATGTTTAAATTGATTCTTGTAAGGTGTCCTTGGGTGTTCAGAAAAGCGCCACTAAATAAAATGTATTATTATTATTAGTTGTAGTCGAGGATTTGCTGAATGAATTCAGTGGCATCTCTGTGCATGGCATCATTGCTATAATGGTGTTATCCACTGTCTGATCTAGAAAACATTTTAGGAGAGGATAAAAATGTAAATCTTTCCTTTGGTTCATCACAATGTTACTGACACTGAGGATGAATTCTCTGAGGTCTTACCTATCCATAGAGACCGAGATCATGCATATTCTTTTTCTAAACTCTCTCTAGCAGATCCCTCAACTTTATTTTTATATTGATTGTAAAGTGGTCTGTAATGTGACTTTCCTCACTCTAAATTAACAAAGCTGCAATCAAACTCATCATGCCACCTCACTCACTTCCAGGAACCAAAAATAGAAACACATTAAGACTCCAAGTTCATCCAGGGCCTTTCCAGTTATCTAAGATATTCAATTTACAATGATATAAAACATTTGAGAAGCTGGAACAGTTACTGTTCGTTGCGGGCCCTAGTCTGTGGAACAAACTGCCTCACCACATCAGATCTGCTCCTTCTACGGAGTCTTTCAAAGCACAGCTCAAGGCCCACCTCTTTTCTTTGGCTTTTGAATGTACTTGAATTGTGATTACTAACTGGCCTTTTATAATGCTCATTACAACAGTCTTTTACTCATGGATTTTACCTTGGTCTCTGTCTGTGGATGTGTGCGATTTTGTTGTCTGCTCTGTTGACCTGTTTTTATTCTGCCTATGTCTGTAAAGCACTTTGGTCAGCTCATGTTGTTTTAAATGTGCTATAGAAATACATTTTAATTGACTTGACTTACTGTTTGACACTGTTCCCTTCCTGTCAGTGGACTAATCGATTAATCTCTCGGCTACACCAGACCTAATTATCCAGATCTGAGAGGGTTTAATCAACCAAATTATCCATGAATGAATCCCAGATTAAAACGAAGTTATGAGGAAAGAACAACCAGTATATGACTTTAATAATTAGTACTCAGTTTGTTTAAGACGCCTTCAGGGACCTCTGGGAGAGCTCAAACTCCAGACAAACAAATGTACACTTTGGTAAACACACCATCTATTCATCAGGTTTTAACGGTTCTCCATTAGAACAGTAGAACCTCTACAGAACCATCTTTGTTCTCCATTAGAACAGTAGGACCTCTACAGAACCATCTTTTTTCTCCATTAGAACAGTAGAACCTCTACAGACACAACCTCTACAACCTAAATAGTGCATTAAAACAAATCAGTAAGATGATGTAAAAGAAAGGTGAAAAACAGCTATATAATGTATCTTTAAACTGTAAATGAACTGTAAAATACTGTGAAATTAATGACGTTCAAACTGTATTTTTCATTAACAGTACAAAGCTGTACATTTCAGCGACAGTATAATAATGTTAATTTTACAGTAACATAAAGGCAACCCTGCTGCCAGTTCTTTACTGTTATTTTACTGGGAAATTCTTAACAGTGTGTGCATCCATCTGCTCTAATGAGAAGCAATTTGACTGACAGGATGATCGACCCTGATGCATCAGCGACCTCAGCATCCAGCTGACCTCATTTAAAGTCCTCCACATTCAAAGAGGATGCTGGTGCCTTCAGGAGCATCCTCTCCTGATGGATTCACATCAACCCTCCCAGGTTCATGATCTTTGACAGCATGTGACTCAGACAAAAGAGACGCACCGTGCAAGTAAACAGGCCACTCACCTTCATCATCATCGACAGGTTGACGCGCCTCATCCTCGTTCACATGACAGCAAAAGGAACCAGAAACACCGACCATTTGCAACGTTTTCTCCCTGCAGCCTGCAGGATGGTGGATCCCCGATCTGGCTACTCCTCCATGGGGGAAAAGCGCACATAAACCGGGCTGAAAAACAGCAATAACCCGGGTTACATGTCGGATAAAAGCAGAACAATGAGTGCAAATTAGAAGCAATGTGTTCGAGCATCCAGGCTCAGGTCTGGATGATGGAAGGAAGGATGCATGGATGGATGGAAGAGCCTCTCACATACCCGGTGAAGAAGGTGGCCTCCGCTGCAAAAAATGACGAGTCCAGACTTGTGAAAGGCTGCATCGCATTGTGACTGATTGTGTTGGCAGAGAAATACAAGTCAGGGAATTGCACAGCGGCTCCTAGAGGATGAGATTTTAAATGCATCCAAAAATATCAACAAAAACATACTTATTTTTGTTTATTATTATCCTTTCACAAAACACATGTGATAGGCAATATTTTCACATTATTTTACATGTATAATACACATGATAGGCAATATTTTCACATTATTTTACATGTATAATACACATGATAGGCAATATTTTCACATTATTTTACATGTATAATACACATGATAGGCAATATTTTCACATTATTTTACATGTATAATACACATGATAGGCTATAATTTCACATTATTTTACATATATAATACACATGATAGGCTATATTTTCACATTATTTTACATGTATAATACACATGATAGGCAATATTTTCACATTATTTTACATGTATAATACACATGATAGGCTATATTTTCACATTATTTTACATGTATAATACACATGATAGGCAATATTTTCACATTATTTTACATGTATAATGCACATGATAGGCTATAATTTCACATTATTTTACATATATAATACACATGATAGGCTATATTTTCACATTATTTTACATGTATAATGCACATGATAGGCTATAATTTCACATTATTTTACATATATAATACACATGATAGGCAATATTTTCACATTATTTTACATGTATAATGCACATGATAGGCTATATTTTCACATTATTTTACATGTATAATACACATGATAGGCTATATTTTCACATTATTTTACATGTATAATACACATGATAGGCTATATTTTCACATTATTTTACATATATAATACACATGATAGGCTATATTTTCACATTATTTTACATGTATAATGCACATGATAGGCAATATTTTCACATTATTTTACATGTATAATACACATGATAGGCTATATTTTCACATTATTTTACATGTATAATACACATGATAGGCTATATTTTCACATTATTTTACATATATAATACACATGATAGGCTATATTTTCACATTATTTTACATGTATAATGCACATGATAGGCAATATTTTCACATTATTTTACATGTATAATACACATGATAGGCTATATTTTCACATTATTTTACATGTATAATACACATGATAGGCAATATTTTCACATTATTTTACATATATAATACACATGATAGGCTATATTTTCACATTATTTTACATATATAATGCACATGATAGGCTATATTTTCACATTATTTTACATGTATAATACACATGATAGGCTATATTTTCACATTATTTTACATGTATAATACACATGATAGGCAATATTTTCACATTATTTTACATATATAATGCACATGATAGGCTATATTTTCACATTATTTTACATGTATAATGCACATGATAGGCAATATTTTCACATTATTTTACATATATAATGCACATGATAGGCTATATTTTCACATTATTTTACATGTATAATACACATGATAGGCTATATTTTCACATTATTTTACATGTATAATACACATGATAGGCAATATTTTCACATTATTTTACATATATAATGCACATGATAGGCTATATTTTCACATTATTTTACATGTATAATACACATGATAGGCAATATTTTCACATTATTTTACATGTATAATACACATGATAGGCAATATTTTCACATTATTTTACATGTATAATACACATGATAGGCTATATTTTCACATTATTTTACATATATAATACACATGATAGGCTATATTTTCACATTATTTTACATGTATAATGCACATGATAGGCAATATTTTCACATTATTTTACATATATAATACACATGATAGGCAATATTTTCACATTATTTTACATGTATAATACACATGATAGGCTATATTTTCACATTATTTTACATGTATAATACACATGATAGGCTATATTTTCACATTATTTTACATATATAATACACATGATAGGCTATATTTTCACATTATTTTACATGTATAATGCACATGATAGGCAATATTTTCACATTATTTTACATGTATAATACACATGATAGGCTATATTTTCACATTATTTTACATGTATAATACACATGATAGGCAATATTTTCACATTATTTTACATATATAATACACATGATAGGCTATATTTTCACATTATTTTACATATATAATGCACATGATAGGCTATATTTTCACATTATTTTACATGTATAATACACATGATAGGCTATATTTTCACATTATTTTACATGTATAATACACATGATAGGCAATATTTTCACATTATTTTACATATATAATGCACATGATAGGCTATATTTTCACATTATTTTACATGTATAATGCACATGATAGGCAATATTTTCACATTATTTTACATGTATAATACACATGATAGGCTATATTTTCACATTATTTTACATGTATAATACACATGATAGGCAATATTTTCACATTATTTTACATGTATAATACACATGATAGGCTATATTTTCACATTATTTTACATGTATAATACACATGATAGGCTATATTTTCACATTATTTTACATGTATAATACACATGATAGGCAATATTTTCACATTATTTTACATGTATAATACACATGATAGGCAATATTTTCACATTATTTTACATGTATAATACACATGATAGGCTATATTTTCACATTATTTTACATGTATAATACACATGATAGGCAATATTTTCACATTATTTTACATATATAATGCACATGATAGGCTATATTTTCACATTATTTTACATGTATAATGCACATGATAGGCTATAATTTCACATTATTTTACATGTATAATACACATGATAGGCAATATTTTCACATTATTTTACATATATAATGCACATGATAGGCTATATTTTCACATTATTTTACATGTATAATGGACATGATAGGCAATATTTTCACATTATTTTACATGTATAATGCACATGATAGGCTATAATTTCACATTATTTTACATATATAATACACATGATAGGCTATATTTTCACATTATTTTACATGTATAATACACATGATAGGCTATATTTTCACATTATTTTACATGTATAATACACATGATAGGCTATATTTTCACATTATTTTACATGTATAATACACATGATAGGCAATATTTTCACATTATTTTACATATATAATGCACATGATAGGCTATATTTTCACATTATTTTACATGTATAATGCACATGATAGGCAATATTTTCACATTATTTTACATGTATAATACACATGATAGGCTATATTTTCACATTATTTTACATGTATAATACACATGATAGGCAATATTTTCACATTATTTTACATGTATAATACACATGATAGGCTATATTTTCACATTATTTTACATGTATAATACACATGATAGGCTATATTTTCACATTATTTTACATGTATAATACACATGATAGGCAATATTTTCACATTATTTTACATGTATAATACACATGATAGGCAATATTTTCACATTATTTTACATGTATAATACACATGATAGGCTATATTTTCACATTATTTTACATGTATAATACACATGATAGGCAATATTTTCACATTATTTTACATATATAATGCACATGATAGGCTATATTTTCACATTATTTTACATGTATAATGCACATGATAGGCTATAATTTCACATTATTTTACATGTATAATACACATGATAGGCAATATTTTCACATTATTTTACATATATAATGCACATGATAGGCTATATTTTCACATTATTTTACATGTATAATGCACATGATAGGCAATATTTTCACATTATTTTACATGTATAATGCACATGATAGGCTATAATTTCACATTATTTTACATATATAATACACATGATAGGCTATATTTTCACATTATTTTACATGTATAATACACATGATAGGCTATATTTTAACATTATTTTACATATATAATACACATGATAGGCTATATTTTAACATTATTTTACATGTATAATACACATGATAGGCTATATTTTCACATTATTTTACATATATAATGCACATGATAGGCTATATTTTCACATTATTTTACATATATAATACACATGATAGGCTATATTTTCACATTATTTTACATGTATAACACGCAGTGGTGGAATTAAGCTAAGAGGAGCGTGCAACTAGAGCTCCACTGTGTTTCTACTCGTAAATGTACAAATAGAAAAGTCACTTGAAATCTTTTGCAGTGCGCGTCCGATGCACGACGTCCTCACGCACAGGGAGATGAGATGAGATGAGCGACGTCAAGCTGTTCAACATCAGGACCACCACAGGAAGTGGGTTTATTTGACCTTCAAAATAAAATTGACACATTTGGGACAAACCTGGTGGTGGTGGTGGTGGTGCAGGTTTTGAGCTTGCATTGCAAAGACTTTACTGCAAGTTGTAGGTTGTACTGCAACTTCTAACTGCACATCAGTATTTAGGGTTGTACTGCAACTTCTAACTGCACATCAGTATTTAGGTTTGTACTGCAACTTCTAACTGCACATCAGTATTTAGGTTTGTACTGCAACTTCTAACTGCACATCAGTATTTACGGTTGTACTGCAACTTCTAACTGCACATCAGTATTTACGGTTGTACTGCAACTTCTAACTGCACATCAGTATTTAGGGTTGTACTGCAACTTCTAACTGCACAGTAGTATTTAGGTTTGTACTGCAACTTCTAACTGCACATCAGTATTTAGGTTTGTACTGCAACTTCTAACTGCACATCAGTATTTAGGTTTGTACTGCAACTTCTAACTGCACATCAGTATTTAGGTTTGTACTGCAACTTCTAACTGCACATCAGTATTTAGGGTTGTACTGCAACTTCTAACTGCACATCAGTATTTAGGGTTGTACTGCAACTTCTAACTGCACAGTAGTATTTAGGGTTGTACTGCAACTTCTAACTGCACATCAGTATTTAGGGTTGTACTGCAACTTCTAACTGCACAATAATATTTAGGGTTGAACTGCAACTTCTAACTGCACAGTAGTATTTAGGTTTGTACTGCAACTTCTAACTGCACATCAGTATTTAGGGTTGTACTGCAACTTCTAACTGCACATCAGTATTTAGGGTTGTACTGCAACTTCTAACTGCACAATAATATTTAGGGTTGTACTGCAACTCTATGATTTGTCTTTTAGTTCCAGGTGATCCACCATATATGGCATGTCAGAGCTCTCATGCAGCCAAGAAAACAAGACTGTCCATGATCAAACTTTTCACATAAAACTGTTTAGGCTGGATTTACAACAGCCTCAAGACCCCAGACCCTCAGGTGCCTTAAAAGGCCCAGGTTCAGGGTGTACCAAATAGTTTGACTGATTGCAAATGTCTTTCTGAATGTGCAACACTAATGCACAATGCCAGTTTCCAGCTGTATCAATCAGGTTTTCTATACTCCAAACCATGTAGCATTTGGTGTTAAAGTCTGTTTAAAGACAATAATGCACAAGTTAAATAAATCCAACAAACCCAACAAATTAACTGGAAAAGCCAGATGGATCCACAGGAGCTCACTCTGAAATCTGAATTTTCAGAGAAATAAAGTGGAGTAATATATTGAGAAATGGGGCGTCTGATATGTTTTTGACAAACTGCATCCTGGAATTACGAGTCATTCTCTCAGATAAATTTGTGAGCCTCTTTAATTAATACTTTGTGCCCTTAAATGACTCTTTGGATGATTTGTGAATTACCTAAATGTGCACAAGTTGAATAACAAACTCCAAAAAAGCTTCTTCTTCTTTTTTTCTTTTTTTAAAGTTCTACTCTTGTGACACAATGTCTGATTAATTGAGGAACTCATGATACACCATGTTAATTGTTGATCACTGTATACGACTGTGGTGCAACAGTGAAACAGTTTATGACACTGAGCATTTCATTTCCTGCAAAAATAAAGAAGCTAAATGTACTGAAGTGTCCAGCAGGCGGCGGCAGAGGAGCAGTTTACAACTGTTGACCCAGTTTTAGTCTCCCAGTGCTTTAATGGGACTGTTTTGTATACATTTTCATTGAGCATCTTTAATCAATGACATCAAGATTCAGAGAAAAAAAAACAAGTTCAGACCAGAAATAAAATTCTGCCTGCATTTCCTCTACACGGCTGATTTACTATAATTCAAATTATCTCTCTTATTTCCATATTATTGTTGTTGTCTCCTTGTTTGTGTGGGCCCAGATAGATGAGGCAAAGATACATAGAAAATATAGATTTTTATTTGTATCATCACAATAAGATCTCCATAGGAATATTACAGTAGTGTTACAGAGATTATGGCCTAACAGAGGGCATTTCATCTCTTTCACCGCTTTTTATGAACAAGTTATCATTAATCACCCATAAAAACCTGTGGAGACTCTTTAAAGTTGTTGTTAAATCACTGCTTTGTGTAAAAAGAAAAATGTGTGTAGCTTTAGCTGTGATTTAAGCACCGTTTGATATCAAATGAAACAGAAAAGAGCCGTTGAATGCACAGAATTCAGTCTGAAAACCTCCTTTCCTTCATTGCCTTTTTGTTTCCTTCCCTGTCTCCTATCTTGCCTCTCACCTCCTTAAAGTTGAGTTCATGTTAAAAGTTCAAATAAAAACATTGTGTTGGATGTGAAATGGGTTTCATAGTGGTGAGCAGCGGATAAATTCAGCAGTAGATTATAAAACCATGGCTATAGAGAGTTATTAAAAACATAAGCTGTCAGAGGGGGGCAGTGCACACACACACACACACACACACACACACAAACCAGGTATTTCACATCAGCCTGTGGCTATGTTAAAATTGAGAAATTAAATCCCGTCAGCAATAATAAACAACATGTCTGTGCAAAGACGGCAAAGTATGAGCATTAAGTGAAGTTAAACAATAAAAGACTGAGGAGAGTGTGTGTGTGTGTGTGTGTGTGTGTGTGTGTGTGTGTTGAGTCCTGTAGGTTTCAGGAAAATAATTATATATAATAATTAATCTCTATCCTCAAGTTGCATATCATTCATTGAAATGAGTGATTTATGTGCTGATTCACATGGACTCTGGTGAGAATCCTCCCACATCCAGGGTGATAAACACCAGATTTGACCTTTAATTTGCGCCCTTAAATAAGTCATTTATGTTCTTATTTCTACTGTAAAAGTGTGTGCAGACATTTACAGCTCAGGTTAAACATGTCACCTCTCGTGCACCACGCGTTGTTGGACGTGCGTTTCACACATTAAATTGCTGCACCCTCATCAGCCTCTGGACAGGAAGCGCAGGTTGATGGGCTTTGCGGGGATGAGCAGGGTTCGAGTTTTCGGCTCCACGAGCGGTGCACCATGTTCAGGCTGGACCTCGTAGTGCTGCATTAGCTGGAAGGAGACATAAAACAGCCTTTAAATCCATACAGGAGCTTCATTCTGTTAGATACTTGAGGATTTTGTTTGTAGATCTTAGCAGGATATCTCAAAAACTTGAGCACAGATTTGAATGAAACAAATCATTTCTTTTTGGAGAACTTTTTCAAGGATTTCTTAATTTGTGGCTGGCTAAATAAAAGAACATAAGCAAAAGAAAAATATAAAGAAACTAGGGCTGTCAGATTTAACGCGTCGACGCAAATGAGTTTTAACGCCACTAATTTCTTTAACGCATTACTGCAACTTGCGTAGAAAACCTAATGAATCCATAGGTACCAACCATGACATATTAACTTGTCATGTGTCATGTCATGAAGGAGGTTAAATAACGCTTCAAACTTTTGTCTGTGGCAAACTTTCAAATAAATTGTGGCAAGGAAAACCTGGCATGGCCATTTTCAAAGGGGTTCCTTGACCTCTGACCTCAAGACATGTGAATGAAAATGTGTTCTATGGGAACCCACGAGTCTCCCCTTTACAGACATAACTTCCTGGACAATATTTATCATTGTTTTGTGTTGTTAACTGATTTCCAATAAGAAATATATAAATACATTTGCATAAAGCAGCATATTTGTCCACTCCCATGTTGATAAGAGTATTAAATACTTGGCAAATCTCCCTTTAAGGTACATTTTGAACAGATAAAAAATGTGTGATTGCGATTAATCGAGATTAACTATGGACAATCATGCGATTAAATATTTTAAACGATTGACAGCCCTAAAAGAAACACAAATTGGCCAAGAAGTAGGCTAAAAGTCCACTTCCTGTCTCTGTCTGTCTCTTCTTCACTCACCCTGGACAGAGCAAAGTACATCTCCATCTCCGCCACCCTCTTCCCAACACAGGCTCGCACCCCGACTCCGAAGGGGATGAAGCTGTACGGGTGGTGCTGGTAGAAGCCGGGCGCCGCCCTGCCACAGACGCTGCTGGCCGCCTCGGCACGGAGCCAGCGCTCTGGGACGAAGAGCTCTGCGTCTACGAACTCTGCTTCATTGTGACAGACTGCGTAATGACACAGATGGAACTGAGTCTGCAAAGAAGAGAAGCGTATTTAAATCATTTCTGATCTTTAAAGTTAAAGGTGCCTCACATCCTGGTTGTGCTTTCCTACCTTCTTTGGGAACCAGTAGTTTCCCACGATCACCTCATCGTCTGAAATAAAGCGTCCGTTTCCAGGAAACACGGGATAAAGGCTGGAGGAGAAAGACACAGACGACAGTCAGACTCTAAATCAGAGACAGAGCTAACCTGGAGCATGTTATTGATTATTTATGTCCGATTCAGTGTTTTATTCTTTGCTTTACGTCAGCTGTACTAGCTGTACCATATAAGTCAAAAACTGATAAAAGCTGTTCTGTCACTTTGCCAGTCTCACAGGTCAGGGCATGTCAGGTCGAAACACGTAGAAATACCACAAAATAAAAAAAATGCTCCGTCACAAGTTCTGCCTTTTAAAAAACTTATCAGCAGAAGTATCAAAAGTAAAAGTAGTCGTGCTGCAACATAACTCCTTTCAGAGTGTTTTTATTATCATTATAATAAAAACACTCTGAAATGAGTCATTATATTACATTATAATATATATAATATAATATAATGATAATAAAAACACTCTGAAAGGAGTCATTATATTACATTATATTATATATAATATAATATAATGATAATAAAAACACTCTGAAAGGAGTCATTATATTATATTATATTATATATAATATAATATAATGATAATAAAAACACTCTGAAAGGAGTCATTATATTATATTATATTATATTATATATATTATATTAGCTGCATTATAATATTGTAGCTGGTCAAGGTTCAAGGAGCAGATTATTTGACTACTATATAACTAATCTAATCTAGAACACTGCATCTGACTGGTTACTAAGTACTTCATGTATAAAGTTCAGCTGATTGATGGGCTGCTTGTTTTCCAAACTGTAGTTCCAGGGCCAACACTGCTTCGTGAGTAGTTCATACTAGCAGTCTGCTCACCGTAGCGTCTCCTTGATGACGGCCTTCAGGTAGGGCATCCTGCTCAGGTGCTCTGTGGTTGGCTCCCGTCTGTCCGGACACACAGAGTCCACCTCTCTGTAAAGTCGATCCTGAGCCCTGCGGTCCCTCGCTAAGTGGTACAGCGCCCACGACAGTGTGTTGGAGGTCTGAGATCAGGAGGGAATCAGATTATTGTCCATCACAGGGCTAAGACTAGCAGTCTGAGAGAGTCAGAGGAAATAAAGTCATTGTGAGGAAGCAACAACTCCCTCACTAACTGTTTGGTAAAGCCAAGTGGGGTTGATCACAGTTATCTTTGTTTTTCCTTATGTGGGTAGTTAAGGGGTTAATTGACTGACAGAGACTGAGTGGCTCCAAGTGTAATCAGGTGTGCTCTGATTTCCCAGGTTCTCACTGCAGGTGTCTCCAGTCTGAGCTGATGGCAGCACTCGCCTGATAAGCCAGTTTGAACTGGAAAGGCGGGCTGTTAGGTTATATGACCATGTGTGAAAGTAGAGTTTGGGGGGGAGAGTGGTAAAAAGAGCAGCACCAGGCATGTGGTGAGCTGTGTAACAGAATGCAGAGGGTTTTTTACCTCCATGTGTTTTTTCCTTTGTTTGATGGAATTTTTACAGACTGAAAATAAAAGTCTGCCTTATTTTTCAAGCATACTTACCTGCCAGTGTGATGATTTCTCTTCGTGACTTTTCACCTTGCTCTCCTGCACCTCACCTTGCAACAATTGGTGGCAGTGGTGGGATCTAATACGCCTGTGTCGAGTTGGTGTTGGAATGCTGACTAAATGAGAGGTGCAGTACGTGGAAGAGGTCGGCCGAAGAAATCCACCTTGGCAGAAATGGAGATAAAGAATGCTGAAAGGACAGTGGGGTTTGAGCCACCACTTGATGGCGCCATGGCCGCTGGAGATGAAGAAGAAGAACCAGTGGTACGGCCAAAAATACTTATAGACCGTGTTGCTAGTGAAGAACTCTCTGCCACAGACTTTTTTGAAGAAATGAGAGAGTTTATGCGACGGTCTAGACAAACTGAAGCGGTACTTTTTGATCAAACAGCTAAGAGGTGAGATGGGAGCAAAGTCGACGCAGGACTGGATGTCAGATGAACAATATGAACAGCCTGACCAACATTATCCTCATGCTATACCTGCTGGTGTTTTAAAGCTGCAAGATGAAACCTCCATGCACCTGCCCACAGTTAAAGAACCAAAGAAATTCATTCCACTTCAAGCTAGTGGGCCTGTCTCCTCATTACAGCAACTGTTGCCTCAGCAGCAACAGCGTGCTTCTCCACCAACCCGGTCTGTTGGGCCCCGTGTCAGTGAACCAAGAATACCTGACTTCAAAGAAGGTGAAGATCCAGAGAGCTTCTTTGTTCGGTTTGAGCGGATGGCCAGAACATGGGGGTGGCAGCCAGTGGAGTGGGCAGCCAGAGTGGTCACCTTATTGACGGGAAAAGCTCTTGATGCTTATGCGGGAATGGACGAAGAACAAGCTGAATCCTACGAGGCCATTAAAGCAGCAGTGTTAATGAAGTTCAATGTGACGGAGGAGACTTACAGACAGCGTTTCCGGAGCACTATTGTGCCAGTGGGAGAAACAGTCCGTGAAACCTACAACCGGATAAAGGGACTTTATAAACGATGGATGCGACCAAACAGCCGCACTAAGGAGCAGATTGGTGAGTCCATTGTTTTGGAGCAATACCTCCGTGTGCTCCAACCAGACATTCGCACCTGTGTAAAGGAGAATGATCCCCAGACAGGAGAGGAAGCAGCGGACCTGACAGAGCGCTACACGGCTGCTCACGGGGACCCTTCAAGGAAAAAGTTGACTGTTGGGAAGCCAAGGTTTGGGGAGTCCAAACCTTACGGTTTGCCTGTTGTGGACAACAAGGACATTGGGGTTGGTAAGAAACCTGTACATTCAAACTTGAAACCTAACTTCCCATGTTTTTACTGTCAGCAACCTGGCCACAAAGCTTCATTTTGTCCTTTTAAAAAGATCAAAAACAGTTGAGTTGTGTTCTGTACCTCGTCCTGATAATGATGAACATGATGATGTTAATGAGAATGAAATGATTCCACATAGACATGTAGTAGATGTCACAGTTAACGGTCATGTGGCAAAGGCTCTGGCTGACACTGGTAGTTCGCAAACTTTGGTAAAGTCCAGCCTACTCCACAACTCACTGACTAACTTTGAACGAAATGTAAATATCACATGTGTTCATGGATGTAAGAAAGATTACCCAACTGCAGAAGTGATCATTGAGGTTGAAGGGCAAGCCTTTATGTTAACTGTTGGTGTGCTAGATCACCTAGCATATGATGTAATCCTTGGAGAAGATTTGCCTGTGCTAGACAATTTGGTCCAGCAAAACTCTGTAGCATACTCTTGTGCTGTAGTGACTCGCTCTGTCACCAAGGGGTTAGAACCCCTACCTGAGGCAGATGATGGTTTGTTTAAAGGGGGAAATAAGGTTAAGAAAACAAAACGTCAGCGTCGTCAGGAGAAAAACAGAAATCTTGATAAAGCTAAATGTCCTGACCCTGCTCTCCCTTTAACTCCTCCCATTGAACCACAATGGCAAATCCCTGACAATTTCAGAGAGATTCAGGAGAATGACTCCTCTCTGAAACCTCTCTTTGCAAAAGTTTGTGAAATAGATGGGGTCCTAAAAGCTGGCACAGGGGGGCTGAAAGGTGTAATTGGGGATCCCTTTGTCATAAAAGACAACCTTTTGTATTTGGCAGACATTGAGAAACCTAGACTTGTTATTCCAAAAGAGTATCGTCAAGTAATCCTGCATGTGGGTCATACTATTCCATGGGCTGGCCATTTAGGGCAGGCCAAAACCTATAACCGCATTGCTGAGCGCTTCTATTGGCCAGGGTTATACAAAGGGGTACTGGAGTATTGCAAGACATGTCATGATTGCCAGGTGGTGGCCCCCACCAAAATTTCAGACCGAGGCCAATTACAACCATTACCTATTATGAGTGTGCCTTATGAGAGAATAGCCATGGATATCATTGGTCCCCTGCCAAAGAGTAGCAAAGGACACAAATTTGCCCTGGTGATATGTGACTATGCAACCAGATATCCAGATGTTTATCCACTGCGCTCCATTCAGGTCAAACATATAGTTCGATGTTTAGTGGAGTTATTCTCTAGAGTTGGCATCCCTAAAGAGATCTTAACAGATCAAGGTTCAAACTTTATGTCACATCTAATGAAGTCACTGTATTCTCAACTTGGTGTGAAAGGGATAAGAACCACTCCTTACCACCCTGAAACCGATGGTCTTGTCGAGCGATTTAATGGTACCCTGAAACAAATGTTGAGAAAATTTGTTGAGGATACTGGCAAAGACTGGGATAAATGGTTGCCTTTCCTTTTGTTTGCATATCGAGAGGTACCCCAGGCTTCAACTGGTTTCTCCCCTTTTGAGCTGGTGTATGGCAGACAGGTGAGAGGCCCTTTGGACATGCTGAAGGAGAACTGGGTGGCTGGTGTGGCAACGTCACCAACAACGAACATCATCTCCTACATTCTGCAGATGCGAGACAAACTGGAAAGTTGCAGAGAAAGAGTCAAAGAAAACATGCTGGAGGCTCAACATAAACAAAAGGTATGGTACGACAAACATGCTCGAGAAAGAGAACTGAAAACTGGACAGAAAGTGTTGGTACTGCTCCCTACTGGGCCGAGTAAGTTACTAGCGAAGTGGCAAGGCCCCTATCCTGTTACCAGAAAGGTGGGCCCAGTAACATATGAAATTTCCTGTCCTGATAAACAAAAACACAAGCAACTGCTCCATGTAAACCTGTTAAAGGAATACCATGAAAGAAATCCCTTGGAAACAGGTGGAGAGCATGTTCTGATGGTCCAGGATGTCCAGTCTGAAGATGATGTGGCGGAAGCTGAGGAAGCGGACATGAGGCCCTTCAGAGAGAAGTGTAAACCCCAGATCCCTCCAGAGCACCTGAGTGTGGATCAGTGGCATCAACTGGGTGAGCTTAAACAATCTTTTTCCATCATTGTTCTCAGAAAAACCTGGCCGAACTGATGTGATAAAACACAAAATTGTTCTGAAGGACACTAAACCTGCTCGCCTGAAGCCTTACAGAATTGCAGAACGAATGATGGAACCACTGAAGAAGGAGGTGCAGATGATGTTGGACATGGGAGTCATTGAACCATCCAGAAGTGAGTGGTCAAACCCCATAGTGCTTGTTCCCAAGAAGAATTGTACTCAACCTCGGTTCTGTTCCGACATGAGGAAACTGAACAGTATTTCCTGTTTTGATTCATATCCCATGCCCCGTATCGATGAGCTACTAGAGAGAATCGGGAAAGCCAACTACATCACAGCATTAGACCTTTGTAAAGGTTACTGGCAAGTGCCTCTTGACCCATCTTGCAAAGAATACACAGCGTTCCAGATTCCAGGAATGGGCTTGTTCCAGTACACTGTGTTACCCTTTGGCCTTCATGGCGCACCTGCGACCTTTCAAAGATTAATGGACATTGTTCTTAATGATTGCTCCAGGTTTTCAGCTGCCTATCTTGATGATGTAGTGATCTACAGTGAATCCTGGGAAGAACACTTGCAGCATCTTCAAATCGTCCTAAGCAAGATACAGGAAGCCGGGCTGACCCTGAATGCAAACAAGTGTTCCTGGGCTCAGGAGGAGGTGAAATACCTTGGCTACCTGGTCGGCCGTGGGCAGATAAGGCCACAAATAGAGAAGATAAAGGCCATACAGATGATTCCAAGACCCCTGACCAAGAAGCAAGTGAGATCCTTTTTAGGACTCGTGGGGTGGTACAGAAGGTTTGTTCCCCATTTCTCTACATTGGCGGCACCACTCACCGAACTAACAAAAAAATCAACCTCGAAAGTGATATGGAATGATGAGTGTGAACGTGCCTTCCAAGCATTGAAAAGGCAGATCTGTCAAGCTCCTGTGTTGCAGAGCCCGGACTTCACGAAAGCATTCCTTGTGCAGGTTGATGCCTCCGGTGTTGGACTAGGAGCGGTGCTAGCCCAGGGGGAACCTGGTGAAGAGAAACCTGTCCTGTTCTTAAGTAAGAAACTGTTTGACCGGGAGAAAAAGTACTCTACTGTGGAAAAGGAGGGACTGGCTATAAAATGGGCTATTGATTCATTGAAGTATTATCTTTTGGGAAGAGAGTTTGTATTGCAGACAGACCACAGACCTTTGAAGTGGATGCAATCCAAGCAGCATCAGAATGCAAGGATTCTGCGTTGGTGCCTAGCCCTCCAGCCATACCAGTTCACCATAGAGCACTGTCCTGGTAAGAAAAATCTTATTGCTGATTATCTGTCACGTTTGCCTGACTTATGTAAGCCAGAGGGGGAGGAGGTGTGAAATGTGAGGAAGCAACAACTCCCTCACTAACTGTTTGGTAAAGCCAAGTGGGGTTGATCACAGTTATCTTTGTTTTTCCTTATGTGGGTAGTTAAGGGGTTAATTGACTGACAGAGACTGAGTGGCTCCAAGTGTAATCAGGTGTGCTCTGATTTCCCAGGTTCTCACTGCAGGTGTCTCCAGTCTGAGCTGATGGCAGCACTCGCCTGATAAGCCAGTTTGAACTGGAAAGACGGGCTGTTAGGTTATATGACCATGTGTGAAAGTAGAGTTTGGGGGGGAGAGTGGTAAAAAGAGCAGCACCAGGCATGTGGTGAGCTGTGAAACTGAATGCAGAGGATGATTTTCCCTCCATGTGTTTTTTCCTTTGTTTGATGGAATTTTTACAGACTGAAAATAAAAGTCTGCCTTATTTTTCAAGCATACTTAGCTGCCAGTGTGATGATTTCTCTTCGTGACTTTTCACCTTGCTCTCCTGCACCTCACCTTGCAACAGTCATTACAGTTCATCCATCCATCCAATACATGTTGAGATATTTCAGTCTGGACTAAAGTGGTGGAGCGACCAACCGACATCCATGAAGCTGCTACAAACTAGAAAACCTAAAGAATCCATCGGTACCAACCATGTCATACTAGCTTGTCCTGAAGGAGGCTAAATGACGTTCCAAACTTGCGCTAAATTTTAGTGAGGAAAAACTGTCATGGCCATTTTCAAAGGGGTCCCTTGACCTCTGACCTCCAGATCAGTGAATGTAAATGGGTTCTATGGGTACCCACGAGTCTCCCCTTTACAGACATGCCCACTTTATGATAATCACATGCAGTTTGGGGCAAGTCATAGTCAAGTCAGCACACTGACACACTGACAGCTGTTGTTGCCTGTTGGGCTGCAGTTTGCCATGTTATGATGTGAGCATATTGTTTTATGCTAAATGCAGTACCTGTGAGGGTTTCTGGACAATATCTGTCATTGTTTTGTGTTAATTGATTTCCAATAATAAATATATACATTTGCATAAAGCGGCATATTTGTCCACTCCCATGTTGATAAGAGTATTAAATACTTGTTAAATCTCAAAGGTACATACATCACGATTAATCATGATTACCTCTGGACACTCATGCGATGAATCACCAATACATATTTTAATCGATTGACAGCCCTCAGTCCAACACTTTCATGTATTTGCCCATCTTACAACAGAACTGTATGTGCATAGTTTTGTTTTTAATGCAAAGTCCTTCGCTGCTTGTCTGAGATCTGAGAGTGGACACTGGGTGGTTATTTTAATTTCCTTTCATGCTTTTGATTGTTATTAACAAAGAGGAAGTTGGCAGTAGAAGCTGTTGGAAATATATCATGATAAAACTGTTGTTGTGTAACAAACTTGATTATGTTGGGAGTTTAGCGAGTTTGGTGTTAACTACTAGGCTTAGACTGTCTACAGATAAGTGACTGATGTAAGACGAGGCAAGAATGATCACATGAAATGATCTCGTGATGGAATGCTGATTGGGCCTGTAAAAAGAACAGCTACAAGGATGAAAGGGCCTTGGGGTTAACAGTGGATGGGGGAAGGGACAGGATGACCATGCAGACAATGTTGTGTAAAGATGGAGTCAGATGTAGGTAGACACGAAGATGTATTGTGACATAGGATGGAAAAGTACTGGGTCTGCAGAAAGCCTGACCCCTCCCCCAGGGTTCGTCAGCTAATGTGTATAAAGGTAAAACGTATAGCAAAGCTCGGGGTTCATTCACTGCGAACTGAACACTGTATTACATGGTATCAGGGACACATTGATGAATCCAGAACTTCTGTTAATAACTCTGTGCAACTTTGATGAATATATGTGCGGAATAAATTGATACTAATGTAACCTAATTTGTAATCTTTTATGATTTTAACTCTGAGCTTGCAGCTGCTTAGAAGATAAACCAACACGCATGAAGGTGACGATTCTCTGAGGGAGAATTCCTTCAATTTGGTGACCCCGACGTGATCTTCAGAAAGAGTGACGCGAGCCAGAGACTGGATGACTCAGTGAGAGAGAGATAAGGGGACCCCTGACTACAAGGCAAAAGGTAAGCAGAACCTGTTAAAACAAATCTGCATATTGGCATAGGATCTAAATTTATCTCTCTTGCTGAGTAAGACACATCTCTGTTTGAATTTTAACATCTAGTTGCACAGTTGAAAGGATCAGGGATCCTAAGGCTCTGGGAGTCTATAAAAAAGGTTTGAGTCCTTTAATAGATCTGGGATCTAAATGTACAGTTGAAAGGATCAGGGATCCTAAGGCTCTGGGAGTTTAGAAAAAAGGTTTGAGTCCTTTAATAGATCTGGGATCTAAATGTTGTGTTGGTAACACTAATAAACTGCATTAATAGTGTCATCAGAGGAAATTTAAAACTGCCTCAGATACCGTGCCTGCACCGCTGACGGGCAACCGTTAGTAGAAGCTTGTGTTTTGGTGGGATCTGTTGCGGGGGCATAACGACCCAATTACTCTGAAACACTACTGTTTGGTATATACTAACACCAACTGTATGAATAGTTCGGTATAAGGGTAAAAACAGCCATGGACGGGGAATTCGATAGAGAGTGTGAGGAAATAGGAGGATGCAACAAGACAGGTCTCACTTTTGGCCAGCAATGGGCCAAGGTGAGGACAAATGTGATTTGCACCTTTGATCCTAAGAAAAAGAATGAACGAGCGAAGGATTTGGATGACTGGTTCAAAGGCATGATAGAAAAAGAGGAGTTTCCTAAAGAGGACTCTAAAGCAGCTGTTACCCCGGCGGTTCGGAGGCACATATTAAAGCAGCAAGACGATTTGGCTGAGACTCGAAAACAATTAAAAAACAGCAATATGTTCACACGAGCAAAAGCTAAAAAACACGTGGAACAACAAGCCAGTTCATTGGCCCAAGCTAATTGTGTTTATTTGGCCTCAGTGACTGAATTAGGCCATCAATGGTCTTCTAAAAAAGAAAAACAACAGCCTAGAACAGAGAGTACTCTGTACCCTAAACTAGGTGATTATCCCGGCCCATTCCCCGATCCTCCCCCCATGCCACAACATCAAATGGTAATGAGAGAAACACCAACCGCCCCTCCCCCATATAAGGACAAAGACTTTCCTCCACCTCCCCCTCCCCCACTAACTGATGAACCCGACCCTCCGAAACCTGTTCTGAGCGTTCAAATACCAGTTGTAACACTGACAGGGGGGAGAGTATGCTACGAAGAAACTCAGGAAGATAGGAAACAGAAAGAAGAGCAGGAGAAAAGACTCCGTCTCTTAGAGATGGAAGTAGGACTAATAAATTTGGCCAGAGCAGGGAGACAGGGGGAAGAAGAAGAGCAGGAACAAAGACAGGTAGATGAAGAAGCTGAGTTAAGACAGCGAAAAGGTAAAGGGAAGAAGGGAGATGAAAAGGTAAGAAGGGGGAGGAGGGGTTCATCAGATTGAAACAGGAGATGGCTGAGGCGGCTGCTTTAGCACTCCCCGACTATTCCCAGCCATTTCACCTCGACGTATCAGAACAACTTTCCACAGCTCATGGTGTTCTATATCAGAAGCAAAGAGGAGACAGGAATGTACTTTACTATTGCAGCATTCTGCTAGACACACCGGAACAGAGAGCTAGTCCGTGTGTCAGATATGCAGCGGCTGTGGCTAAAATAGTTGAGAAAGTAGGACATATTGTCATGCATCACCCACTCCAAATTCTCACTTCCCATAGTACAGTAGCTTATGTCACCTCATCATGTTTCACTCTCACTCCCTTGAGACAAACTAAGATATTACAAGTACTCTCAAAACCACATGTTTCATTTGTACATGAAGGTTGCAATATGGCAGATAACATGGGCGAAGGAGGGGGAGAGAAACATTCCTGTGCGGAAAAATCTGAACCTTTTGTAAAACTACGACCTGACCTGGAGGCATTACCAGTTACTAATCCTGATCTCAGCCTTTTCACCGATGGCTGCTGTTTCAGACACCCTACAGAGGGACTAAAAGCTGGCTATGCTGTTGTAGCGTGTACTAATGACGGAGAAGGCCCTGTAACTCTGTCTTCGGCCCCACTTGAGGGCAAACAGTCTGCTCAAGCCGCTGAACTGACTGCCGTGATATGTGCTCTTAGACTAGCCGAGGGTAAGACTGCAAATATTTTTACTGATTCAGCTTATGTATGTAACGCGATCCACAGGGATATGTCTGGCTGGGTTCAGGCAGGATTCAAAACAAGCGGGAATAAATCTATGGCTCATGAAGGGCTCATGAAGGATTTATTGGCCGCTATCCACCTTCCTGAGAAGGTGGCTGTGGTAAAGGTAAAAGGTCACTCACAGGGAAGTGACCTGGAAAGCATTGGAAATAACGCTGCAGATGAAGCAGCAAAGGCTGCTGCAGGTTATGTCACTGAATGCATAATGATATTAGCTGAACATGTAAGTAGTTTTATTGATGATGTACAAAAAGCCCAGGAGGACGCTCCTGAGCATGAGAGAAAATCCTGGGAAGACGCAGGTGCCACTGATTGTTTTACTGGTTTATGGCAGAAGAATGGGAAAACTGTCATGCCTGACGGATGGATTCCCTCAATGTTGAAACAGACTCATGGTTTGTGCCATGCGGGAGTGGCTGTAATGATGTTTGCATTGGATGCATGGTGGTTCCCTCAAAAGAGGAAAGTGGTTACTGATTTTGTTCAACAATGTGTTGTTTGTCAAACATGTAACATAAGACCCACGGAAAAACCACCGGTGGGCACATATCCTAAACCACAAGGTCCGGGTGAACAAATAGTTATGGATTTTACGGATATGGGGATCCGGGTGGGAGGTAAAAGATTTTTGTTGGTCATAGTGGATGCATTTTCCAGGTGGATTGAGGCCTATCCTACTGGAAAAGAGGACGCTAAAACTGTCATCAAATGTTTGGTGAATAATTATATACCATACCATGGTTTTCCCAAACTTATTCGCTCCGACAATGGCTCTCATTTCAAAAATAAGGATTTGAGAGAAGTGGAGACTGTTTTGGGTCTGGAACACAAGTTTGGCACGGTGTACCACCCAGAATCTCAGGGCAAGGTTGAACGTGCCAACCAGACCATTAAGGGGAAACTGCTAAAGATTTGTCAACAAACGGGTTTGCCATGGACTGAGGCTCTTCCCATTGCTCTTCTGGCTATGAGATCCTCAGTCAATAGGCAAACAGGTTTAACACCGTTTGAACTCAACTGTGGACGACCTTTTCCAGGTCCCACAGTGCCTTTGTGTGTCCTACCTGCTGTAGGATACCGCCCGTATTATCAGAAAGTGAATGCTCTTGTCTCAGCTCTCTCCTGTTCAGGTGCCCCCCATGCTCCGAAGCCTGTGTTGCTGACAGCACCTGAAGGCCCCCCGGAACACCTTTGGTTGAAGGTGTTAAAGAGGAAGTGGTCGGAACCACGGTGGACGGGTCCACATGAAGTAACCGCGAGGACAACGACAGCAGTCCAACTAAAGGGGAAAGGAGGCGTTTGGTGGCACTTGACACAGTGCAGCTCCACAAAGAATCCACCACCCGGTGTGGATTTCATCAGCGGAGGAGTGAACGAGCCAACAACACCACCAGATGAACCGGACAAAGGAACAGCACCAGGGGCAGATGCAAGCATCTCTGCAGGGACACCAAAGAAGAGCACAGAAGAAGACACGTAAAAATTGAAGCGTGACTAATGACTGAATTTTTTGTTTTCTATACTGAATTTTTTGTTTTCTATATATATCACTGTAAAAAATATAAGTGAGCTGTATGAGACACAATTAAGGGACGGAAGGTTTCAAGGTCTTGCTGGTTTTACAGTTAAAACACGGCTTACAAGTAAAGAAAAGGTGACTCACTGAAGGTTTATATGCTTTACGTTATTTTATTTGTTGCATTCCCTGTATCCGCCAATTGACGGAAAAGGTTATAGTAACTGCCATAGAGAAAAGGCGTCCTGATCAACCACCTGACTATCAAATGAATGTGTTCACCAACAGAAGCACAGGGGTTACTCAACATAGATTTCCATGATCATGACTCAGAGGACGAGGTGGTAGATGATAACTCTGTGTAAAAAACTGTAACATTGTATATAGTATAATAATGATGAATGCCTCATGAGAATATATTTCTAGGACAGAAGTGAACTTGGACAAGTTCAAAAGAGGAATTGTTGGAAATATATCATGATAAAACTGTTGTGTAACAAACTTGATTATGTTGGGAGTTTAGCGAGTTTGGTGTTAACTACTAGGCTTAGACTGTCTACAGATAAGTGACTGATGTAAGACGAGGCAAGAATGATCACATGAAATGATCTCGTGATGGAATGCTGATTGGGCCTGTAAAAAGAACAGCTACAAGGATGAAAGGGCCTTGGGGTTAACAGTGGATGGGGGAAGGGACAGGATGACCATGCAGACAATGTTGTGTAAAGATGGAGTCAGATGTAGGTAGACACAAAGATGTATTGTGACATAGGATGGAAAAGTACTGGGTCTGCAGAAAGCCTGACCCCTCCCCCAGGGTTCGTCAGCTAATGTGTATAAAGGTAAAACGTATAGCAAAGCTCGGGGTTCATTCACTGCGAACTGAACACTGTATTACATGGTATCAGGGACACATTGATGAATCCAGAACTTCTGTTAATAACTCTGTGCAACTTTGATGAATATATGTGCGGAATAAATTGATACTAATGTAATCTTTTATGATTTTAACTCTGAGCTTGCAGCTGCTTAGAAGATAAACCAACACGCATGAAGGTGACGATTCTCTGAGGGAGAATTCCTTCAAAGCCGACTCTGACTGATTTATAAGCGGCTGCTGAAATGTCCTCTCTAAACATTTAAAGTCTCGACGCTGGACCTTCTTATACAAAGAGTCAATGTGTGAAGAAAAAGACGTTCAGGTTTAAGGGTTTAAAACGTGGACAGATGCAGCGCAGCATAACAGAACCGGATAAAACTTGAATTACTCCACCAACCAGTCAAGTTTCAGTTTACATCATGTCTGTCCAAAATGTCATCACTTCATCATTTTATCCTGTTAGACATGTCGGTGAAGTTGTCATAATTAGCATATGAATTCTTGGGTTATGTCCAAAAACATGATTTGTGTGGTCACGGTGATCAGTAAATGGACATTTGTGCCAAATTTGAAGACATTCCCTTCAGGTGTTATATAGTATAATAGTCTGGACGGACAACCTGAAACATAATGCGTCCGGCCTCGGCTGTCCCCGGCGTGAAGGCATAACCAAGATAAATCCGTCTGCAAAGTTTCAGCCAAATACAGGCTGAAGGTACAGTTACATTCTTGAGGTATGTTGCAAGAGCTTGTTTCTTTGTATTGGCAACCATTTCACCAGAGAAGGAGTAGCATTTGTGTTCCTTCCAGTATGTGATTTCTCATCTATCTGTCTCAGCTCATATCTCTAGATTTGATTTGAGCTGCAGCTCGCAGCTACAACAACAAGCCTCCACCTCTCCTTGGAATGCAGACAGACGAGCTCTGCGAACGCTGCGACGTGCAGCAACTAAACACCAGCACTCGTCTCTGTTGTTGCAGCTTTATCAGGCCGAACTTAGCTGATCTCACTGTGAACGCCTCAGGACCTACTTTCTCATTGCCCTCTTGGACGCTAGATTGTGTGTTATGTGTAGATGTGGCTAAAGGTCAAGATGAAGTAGATCATGATGCATTAGCAACAGAGAATTTAGCTTGAACTTCTTTGTTTTAAGTCTTAAGGAAGTTGGAGTGTATGGAGGATGGAACCTGCCAAAATCCAAAACAAATCAATAAATAAATGACTGGATAAATAAATAAATATGTCATTAAATGTAGCAAAAATAATATTATAAAAATAAATATAGCCATTAATTAATTGATAAAATGTGACATAAATTGATATTTCTGTTTTTATTTGCTTATTTAGTTATTTATCTCTGTATTAAATGCCTTATTTATTTATTTACTCTTCTGTTTAAATTGACCTTTTATTTATTTATGTACTTATTTGTATTCATTTTTAAAAAATCTATTTTATTTTTGCATATATTTTATTTTCAGGTTGTTACAGCCCCCTCATTTGCATAATGAGGCAGAAATGTATAAATAAATGTAAAAAGAAAAGAATACAGAAATAAATAAGTTTAGAGAACTAAATTTGGGGTGAAATGCAAAGGGAAAATCATGCATAAATAAATAAATGCATAAATACATACATTTAAATAAATAAATAAAAATAAATGCAAAAATAATAAATAATAAAATACATTTTAAAGTTAATAAAAATAAATAAATAAAAGGGAAAGTTAAACAGAAGAGTAAATAAATATGTTTGGGGAAATAAATAAGGGGTGAAATGCAAAGGGAAAACCATGCAAAAATAAAATACATTTACAGATGAATAAATAAAAGGGAAAGTTAAACAGAAGAGTAAATAAATACATAAATAAATAAATACAAATATGAATAAATAAAGACGCAAATTAAAACAGAAATATCAATTTATGTCACATTTTAATCAAATGATTAATGGATATATTTTATTTTTAATATTATTTTTGCTACATTTAATGATACATTTATTTATCTATCGGATCATGTATTCATTTATTGATGTATTTTTAATTTTGGCAGGTTTTGTCCTCCATAAGAGTGAAGTCCAGAGTCTGATTAGGCAGCTTTCTCTGCCTATCCCAGCGGACCCAGAGCCTTTCCTGGAACAACTGGAAATTCCTACATGTTGCGAGAACTGGCCTCACAAACAGTGAAGAGTCATTTCTGCTACTTCATACTTCTACTATATGATACTTTTTACTGCCCTACATGTATCTGACAAATGAAGCTCTAGTTTAAGTTCAGTCAGGAAGACGATCTTCATGCTCAGGCCTGTAATGATGTGTTCCTCACATCCTGCCACTCACTCCTCTAGTGCTGCCGCAATAACCACAATACTGACACTTTATGATCATCACATGCAGTTTGGGGCAAGTCATAGTCAAGTCAGCACACTGACACACTGACAGCTGTTGTTGCCTGTTGGGCTGCAGTTTGCCATGTTATGATTTCAGCATATTTTTTATACCTGTGAGAGTTTCTGGATCAATATCTGTCATTGTTTTGTGTTGTTAACTGATTTCCAATAATAAATATATACATACATTTTCATAAAGCAGCATATTTGCCCACTCCCATGTTGATAAGAGGATTAAATAGTTGATAAATCTCCCTTAAGATTAAAAATGTGTGATTAATCCTGATTAACTATTTTAATCGATTGACAGCCCTAATTAAAACTCAAACCACTCCTCCTCTCTCCATCTGGATGCTCTCTGTGTTCCTAACACACTTATTTTCATCAACATACGGATAAATCAGAAATCATACCAGCCTCCAGCTCTCCCACTGGACAAAACTACAACTGTCTGAAGCTTCTTGAACAGATGACAGGAGAGAAGCAGCAGTTTGAGAAGTTTCTATGGATGTTTTTTCCCCTCAGCTAAAATGAGAATATCTGCTGCTCTGTTCTCTGTGGAGGAGCTGATAGTAAACTATTTACAGCTGCTTCTATAATATATTATCATAACTAATAGTATATACTATTATAATGTTTGTCTCATATGCTCCTGTTTATCTGAACTACTTCTGTCCTGCCACATATCCCCTCAATAAAGGTTCATCTCATCTTATCTGAAATTTAAATCGTGCATGTTAAAACTGACGCACGATGAAATAGTGATAGATTGAAGGCTGGAACCAGCAGCCCCCTACTCACCGTGTCGACCCCTCCCAGCAGCAGCTCAGTGATGCTGATGTAGACCTCGGCTCTGCTCAGCCTGTCACAGGACAGCAGGTAGGTGAGGTAAATGCCCTCCGCCGGCTTGCCGCTGGACACCTGAGCTTGGATTTCAGCGATCCTCCTGTTGATGAGGGATTGCGCTGCCCAACGGAAACACAACAACCAAACACTTTACCAACTTATAAGTGAATCCAAATGACATGAATGTCTCCTTTTGCTGTTTGTCTTGCTACATACCTATGTCATAGAGGTCGTCCCAGGCCTGGACGAAGCGTCTCCAGAAGGGGAGGACGCTGCGGCTCCAGCGAGGGAAGAGGATCACAATCTCAGACAGCGTCAGCATGTCATTGGCGGCGGTGATGAAGCGCTGCGTGTCAACGGGGATCTCCTCCTCCAGGCAGCCCAACCTGGTCTCAAACAAGATGGAGGAGATACCTGCAAGAGGTGAAGAGCATCACAAACCGCCCCGCTGACCTCAACCGCCGCTAGACTTTCTGAAAACATTCCCACCTTCAAAGCCGAACTTGTAGAGCTCAGCAGTCATGTCTGAAACGGTGGCCTGGTCCTCGCTGCGACTGCGGAGGAGCTCGACGCGTCGCAGTAGATCTCCGACCACCTGGTGGATGATGGGGGCGTAGGCCAACACTTCCCGCAGCTTTAGCATCTTAGGGTTCAGGGCGCTGCGGATGCGGTACCACTCCGGTCCTGTGCTACAAAGCAAAAGAGTTCTTCAGATTAACAACTCTTTTAGGGACCTTTACGAACACTTTAGAGAGGAAGAGAGTTGCTACCGGGGATTAAACCCAAACGACTAGGACCACTAATGATTATATTAGCTGTTGTTTATGACCGTTATTATCTTTTACATTTAAAGGAAGATCCATAAACTCACTCCACATGCAGCCCGTAGGCCTGACCTCTCAGGTCCCGGTACTCCTTCCAGTGAGGCAGCTCGGCTCGGAGCGGGTAGCGGCCCTCCTGTTGGATCACCTGAGCGATGAGCTCCGGAGTCGCCACGTTGACGATGTCGAAGGGGCCGAATCTGGAGCGCCAGATGGGCCCGTAAAGGCTCTTCTGGACATCCTGGAAGAGTAACTTGAGTTTAAAGTAGTTCAACATATAATCAGCCCGTATTATATAAATACTGCTCCCATGGTAATGCATCAATAATATATTATATGATATAAAACACTCTGAAAGGGTTCATGTGTGTGTAATTCAGAGTACTACTTTTAAAAGTTGTGTAACTCCAGATTGGCAGGTCCGCCATTGGCGCCCCGTTCTCTTCACAGATGAGAGAAGGTTCACACTGAGCACATGTGACAGACGTGAAAGAGTCTGGAGACGCCGTGGTGAACGGTAACATCATCCAGCATGATCCGTTTGGTGGTGGGTCAGTGATGGTCTGGGGAGGCATACTGTATCCTTGGAGGATCACAGACCTCCATGTCATAGCCAACGGTACCCTGACTGCTGTTAGGTACTGGGATGAAATCCTCAGAGCGATTGTCAGACCGTAAGCTGGTGCAGTGGGCCCAGGGTTCCTCCTGGTGCAGTGGGCCCTGGGTTCCTCCTGGTGCAGTGGGCCCTGGGTTCCTCCTGGGTTCCTCCTGGGTTCCTCCTAGGCTCCTCCTGGGTTCCTCCTGGGTTCCTCCTGGGTTCCTCCTGGGTTCCTCCTAGGCTCCTCCTCGGTTCCTCCTGGGTTCCTCCTGGGTTCCTCCTGGTGCAGTGGGCCCCGGGTTCCTCCTGGTGCAGTGGGCCCTGGGTTCCTCCTGGGTTCCTCCTGGGTTCCTCCTAGGCTCCTCCTGGGTTCCTCCTGGGTTCCTCCTGGGTTCCTCCTAGGCTCCTCCTGGGTTCCTCCTGGGTTCCTCCTGGGTTCCTCCTGGTGTAGTAGGCCCCGGGTTCCTCCTGGTGCAGGACAGTGCCCGGCCTCATGTGGCCAGAGTGTGTAAGCGGTTCCTAGATGACGAAGGCATTGATGCCATTGACCGACCCTCACTAGGTCTCCTGACCTAAATCCAATTGAGCACCTATGGGACGTTATGTATCGGTGAATCCGACGCCACCAAGTACCGCCACAGACTTTCCAGGAGCCCTCTGATGCCCTGATCCAGGTCTGGGAGGAGATCCGCCAGGACACCATCCGCCAACTCATCAGGAGCATGCCCAGACGCTGTAGGGAGTGCATACAGGCACGCGGGAGCCGTACACACTACTGAGTCACTTTATGAGTTGATGTGATGAAATGAAAAGAATGTGATTTACATTCTTTACTTTGATTTTGGGTGTGATTTTGAATCCAGCCCTCAATGAGTTGATGATTTTGGTTTTCATTGACCGTTGTTACGTCATTTTGTTCTCAACAAATTATTCAATGTACATCAGTAACGATTTTACACTTGAATAGTTAGTTATCAAGATCTGATGTGTGATTTAAGTGTTCCCTTCATTTCTTTAGAGCAGTGTATTAAAGGTCACATATTATGCTCATTTCCAGGTTCATAGATGTATTTTAATGTTGCACTAGAACATGTTTACATGCTGCAATGTTCAAAAAAACCTTTATTCTTCTCATACTGCAGCCTGAGTCTGCCTGCCTCAGAGCCTAATTCAGCCGCTGTCTGAAAACCACTGATTCACAGCCTGTCTTTAAAGATCCATCTGTGAGAAATGACCAACAGAATCATCCCAGAGGAGAGCAGACAGCTGAAAGCAGATGGGAGATACAGAGCTAACCCCATTAGCTACATGCTACCGCTATGACACGGTGTGTAAACACAGCGACCATCAGGGTGGAAAATAGAAGATGTGAAACAGTAGTCAGTTCATTATTTCTGCTAAAAGATAAATGTATGGAAGATCAGAGTAATGGTATTGTAAGTGCCGTTGCATAAATGTGTTCATGATATATAATTAGTAATTGATCCCATAAGTTCATGCAATAAATAAATAAATAGATAATTCATTTAATGTAAGGTTAAAAATTTAAATATGATGTGAGTAAAATTATTTGTTTCATACAGTTCAAAATGTGTAACAGGTAGAAGTGTTTCAGTCAAAAGTACATTAGTCCACTGTGTTTTACGTTCCGCCCCGGAACCAATGTTCCCTGTGTAGTACCACTACGACGGAATTCATTGAGGGACTAAAACAATCCAACGTAAGTGAAGGAGCAGATGCCTTTCGCGGGCTCTGTAAAGTGTTTAAAGCTATGATTATCGACGTCTGAAGCTAAAAGCAGACAGTCAAAGAGACTTTCAAAAGGACTTTCATGGACTCAAGAACCTCTTTTCATGACAAGCGGCCAACGAGTTTTCACGGCGTGTGCATGACGTGACTCAGAAGTGAAGCATCAGAGAAAGACGTGTCCAAGCAATAAACGCCCGTATCAAAGAACCGACCTGTGTCTGTGTTGTTGTGAAGAGAGCTACAGGTATATTATTTACAGTAGTAGCTGTCTCTGTGTTACCATGACTACAGACCACCGGAGCTTAGCTTACCATAGTGTACCAGAGCTGAAGACTTTCTCCTGTACCATGTCACATAACTAACTAACAGGTGAGATGATTACAAATGCTGTGAATAATTAATATTGTCATCTGTCAACTCAAATAAAGTTTGACTGTGAAACAGAAATGTGTTGTGTTGCTTACAAGTCACTATTTACTACCTGTACTCTGCTACATGCATGACATCAAATATATATAATATATAAATATCATCTGTTTAAACAGTGTAATTACATAAAGCCTTTGTGAAAGAACATGTTATATTTAGATGATGGGAGTACATGAAGCCTGTTCTGCTGGTTCTTGCAGACTTTGCTCAAGTTAGGTTGAGGAGGAGAGACAGTGACGCGCTGTGGGGCGGGGTCAGCTACTGAAGGTTCTGCTCTGGTTCGACCAGGAAACCCTTACATGGCTTGCATTTCTCTAATGACGTCAGAAGAGAAGGAAAAAAAGCAAAATTTTTTTCTGCACCCATTTCCGGACAAACGGAGGAGGAGAAAAAGAGAGAGGATGGTCTTTTATGATACTATGGTGGCCTGTAGACACACTGGAAACAGATATTGATGTTTAAAAGACATGGAAAAGTGCATTTTGCATAATAGGTGACCTTTAAACTAAAATCATAAAGTTCTTCATAACATTTTGTGAGGATTGCAACTCGATCAGAGTCACACATCTCCTCTGCTCCTCTATTTAAGAAACTCCACATTCTTACTATTTATGATATCAATATTTCTCAAATATGTGTTTTTATTTATAAGATACTTTCTGGTGGGAATATTCCTGAGCAGTTCAAGACCTATTTTAAAACAGATTCTCAGGTCCATTCTTACTCAACCTGTCAGTCTCTAGATCTTCATCCTCCTAAATGTCTCACTAGTAGAGGTCAGTTTTCAATAAGATTTAGGGGAACCAAATTATGGAGTAGCTTTTCACATCTATCAATAAACTGTTCATCTGTCAAATGTTTCAAAAGTCGCTTAAAGGGTCATTTAATTAACTTGTAATTGCTTTACCCCATGTTGTCCATGTATCTGTTTCTATGTTTTTTATTTTTTTCCCACTCACAATGTTGTTTGGTTACGATTACCCAGAAGTCTTTATAGATATTTAAAACAATATCCTCCTCACAAACACTAACCAAACACTACCACGCAACAAACACACACACACACACACACACACACACTTATCTTTTTTGATATATTCACTGTATTGTTATTGTTGTTACTATATATATCTTGTCCTAATTGTTTGTTATCACTATTATGTAGTCATATTGTTTCTTTATATTAATCTTGTCTCTAGGTGGAGGCTTCAGATAAACCCAGTGGTTTTTTTTGCCTCTTCCTGCACTTTATATTATTAATTTTTTTTTTTTGTTATGTTGTATAGTCTTAAATCATATTGTCATTTACCATTATCATTTATTTATTTATTCTTTTGATTATTTATTATGTATCATTTATAATTATATTGTCATTTATCATTATCATTTTTTATTTAGATTATTTATTATATATTATTTATTTATTATTATATTGTCATTTATCATTTATTCTTTTGATTATTTATTATAAATCGTTTATTATTATATTGTCATTTATCACTATCATTTATTTCTTTATTCTTTTGATTACTTGTTATGTCAGATGCACTCAAGTGTTGAGCTCTTCAGGGTAGAAACTATCAAATAAGATGAAAACATGGATCATAAATGAGTTTTGTGAGCAGCAGGTTAAAGCAGTGTAACTGACCTGCAGTAAGTGGCTCTTGTCTGCGTATCCTTTGACGAATAACCAGTAGAGAGTGGTGGATAAACTGGGACCAGGCAGGTCATCGATGCTCTTCAGCTTCCCAGCCTCGGTGGTCGCCTGGACGTTCAGGTTTCTGCTGGAAACAGAGAGGTGGTGGTGTCGCAGCTCCAGTGTCCGAGCAGAGAGCACAGAGAGCCGCAAAGCTCTGGCTGCAGCCACGAAGGAGCTCATGGTGTGAGCTGGAAGCCGGTAGTCCGAATGGGTTTGTTTGTGTCAGTGTCAGACTTTTTAGTGCACATCCCCCTGCAGGGAGCTTTCAGTACTCCAGCAACTGATTTGTTAATCAATGCATCTATCATTGAACTGTGGCTGAAATCAGTCATTTAACATTATCATTTATTTATTTATTCCTTTGATTATTTATTATGTATCATTTATTATTATATTGTCATTTATCATTATCATTTTTTATTAATTATTTAGATTACTTATTATGTGTCATGAATTAATATATTGTTATTTATCAATTATTCCTTTGGTTATTTATAATGTGTCATTTATTATTATATTGTCATTTATCATTATCATTCATTTATTTATTTATTCTTTTGATTATTTATTATGTATCATTTGTTATTATATTGTTATTTATCATTAATTCTTTTGATTATTTATTATGAATCATTTATTATTATATTGTCATTTAACATTACCATTCATTTATTTATTTATTCCTTTGATTATTTATTATGTGTCATTTAATATCATATTGTCATTTATCATTATCATGTTTTATTGATTATTTAGATTATTTATTATGTATCATTTATTATTATATTGTCATTTATCATTATCATTTTTATTAATTATTTAGATTATTTATTATGTATCATTTATTATTATATTGTCATTTATCATTTATCCTGTAACAAATATGTTAAAGCCTTTTTGTTAATAGAAACTCAATACTTAAAATGTTTAACGATTCTACATAACTCTGGCTTTTAAAAAAATTAAATGTATAAAGTAAAAATATATATTTTTTTAATTTATCAGGAAAAACTGGACCATTTGTATACAGAAAAGAGATGATTATTCTCTTAGTTGTATTATTATTCTCTTTATTTTAAATCTAAATCCAACAAAAACAAATCAGAAAGCATCGACTGCCTTGAAAATCTTTCTCATTTCACTATATATGCACCTGTACCCATGTTCTGTTCTTTGCTTATCCTTTTTTATTTTCATATAACCTTGTATAATAATATATATAGTAATATAACAATACCTTTGATGTTCTTGCGCTGATGAGCAACATTATATTCAGAAAATGTGTTTTATTCTACTGCTAAAGATCTTGATTCAGTGAAGTCCTGGCTTTATAAGGCACATTGTTAAATAAAGAGACAATGATTCATAAACCCTGAGATCACGTTGTCCCTCCAATCTATCGATTAGTTTACAACATTAGTCGTATGTGTTTTCAGTGTATTGAGCCTTCAGGGCCACAGTAGGTAAGATTAGCTCACAACGTTAGCCGAATGATGTCCAATAAATAACATCATATTCAGAAAATGTGTTTTAACGCCCTCTTGTGGCGACGGTTGGTAACTGCAACTGTATTTTAAGTCAAGTTAGAGGAATTACATATAAACAACACTTCCTGTTAGATCCTTCAAAATAAAACATTTATAGTTTGAATGTTTACCGACAGTATTATTATACGATTTTGTTACTTCATGGTAGTAGGGACAACTTGATAAAGGAAATGGAAACGTATTAAACCTTTTTCTACTAAACCAAAGTGTGAGAACAATCATTTTGGAGGAAACTAACGTCCGTTAGTTTCGGCTAACATTGTAAACTAATCGATAGACTCGAGGGACTGTGACAACATGATCGCAGGTTTAGCCGAGCCGGCCAACTTTCTACAGCAAAAGCGTATAATAATACTGTCGGTAAACATTCAAACTAAAACTCCACCACCGTCTTTTATTGGGTTTTATTTTGTAGGATCTAACAGGAAGTGTTGCATATATGTAATTCCTCTAACTTGACATTATTATATGTAACACTTCCTGTTAGATCCTTCAAAATAAAACTTTTATAAAAGACGGTAGTGGATTTTCAGTTTGAATGTTTACCGACAGTATGACTATACACTTTTGTTGTCGAGGCTCGGCTAAACCTGTGATCATGTTGTCGCAGTCCCTCGAGTCTATCGATTAGTTTACAATGTTAGCCGAAACTAACAACGACTAACGTTACTTTACCTCCAAAATGAATGTTCTCACACTTTCGTTTAGTAGAAGAAGGTGTAATACGTTTCCATTTTCTACATCAATTTGAATCCACTACCGTAAAGTCACAAAATCGTATACTAATAGTGTCAATAAACATTCAAACTATAAAGGTTTTATTTTGAAGAAATCAACAGGAAGTGTTGTTTATATGTAATTCCTCTAACTTGACCTTAATGCAGTTGCAGTTACCGACCGTCGCCACAAGAGGGCGTTAAAACACATTTTCTGAATATAATGTTATTTATTGGACATCATCATGTTGAGGCTGTAGCTGGTTTACAGACTACTTTACATTTAAATGTTACTTATATTAAGGCAAGAACATCAGAGGTATTGTTATATTATTATATATATTATTATACAAGGTTATATGAAAGCAAAAAGGATAAGCAAAGAACAAGGCAAGGCAAAGCAGCTTTATTTGTATAGCACATTTCAACAACAGGGCAATTCAAAGTGCTTTACAGAAACATTCAAGAACATTGCGACAAAATGCAAAAGAACATTAAGAAATAATTAAAACAGTTATAAAAACATAAAAACATAAAAACATTAAAGATTAGAAAATAAAAACAAGCTAAAAATAAAAGCTGGGATAGAAGCTAAAATTGCATAAAACTCAAAAGAGTAAAAGTTATAGTGCAGTGTCAGAATAAAAGGCACCCGCAAACAGGAAAGTTTTAAGCTTTGTTTTAAAAGAAGTGAGAGTTGGAGCGGTCCTGCAGGTTTCTGGGAGCTTGTTCCAGATATTTGGTGCATAAAAACTGAATGCTGCTTCTGCATGTTTAGTTCTGACTCTGGGGACACTAAGCAGACCTGATCCAGATGACCTGAGAGGTCTGGATGGTTCATAACACAGCAGAAGATCAGAAATGTATTTTGGCCCTAAACCATTTAGTGCTTTGTAAACCAGCAGCAGTATTTTGAAATCAATTCTCTGAGAGACAGGGAGCCAGTGTAGAGACCTCAGAACTGGACTGATGTGATCCACTTTCTTGGTCTTAGTGAGGACTCTAGCAGCAGCGTTCTGAATCAGCTGCAGCTGTCTGATCGATTTTTTAGGAAGACCGGTAAAGACGCCGTTACAGTAGTCAAGTCGGCTGAAGATAAATGCATGGACTAGTTTTTCCAAATCCTGCTGAGACATCAGTCCTCTAATTCTTCTTATATTCTTCAGGTGATAGAAGGCTGTCTTTGTCATTGTCTTAATATGGCTGTTAAAGCTCAGGTCTGAGTCCATGACTACACCAAGGTTTCTGGCTCGGTCTGAGCTTTTTAACATCACAGATTGTAGGTGAGCACTAACCTTTAATCTTTCTTTTTTGGCTCCAAAAACTACGACCTCAGTTTTGTCTTTGTTCAGCTGAAGAAAATTCTGGCACATCCAATTATTGACTTGTTCAATGCACTCACTCAGTGCTTGTATTGGACTGTAGTCTCCTGGTGATAGAGTTATGTAAATTTGTGTGTCGTCTGCATAGTTATGGTAATTTATTTTGTTGTTCTCAAAAATCTGACCCAGTGGGAGCATGTAGATGTTAAACAAAAGAGGCCCCAAGATGGAGCCTTGGGGAACTCCGCATGTGATTTTGTTCAGCTCAGATTTGCAATTACCTATAGACACAAAGAAGTCCCTGTCTTTTAGGTAGGATTTAAACCAGCTGAGTGCTATGCCAGAAATACCCACCCAGTTTTCCAGTCGGTCTAGTAATATATTATGGTCAACCGTGTCGAATGCAGCACTGAGATCCAGTAAAACTAAAACCGTAGTTCTACCACTGTCTGTGTTCAATCGGATGTCATTGAAGACCTTAACAAGAGCAGTCTCAGTGCTGTGGTTTCGTCGAAAACCTGACTGGAAGACATCAAAAGAGTTGTTGAGTGCCAGAAAGCTATTTAATTTTTGAAAAACTGTTTTTTCAATTATTTTAGACAAGAATGGAAGATTTGATATCGGTCTGTAATTATTTACTATTGATGAGTCCAGATTGTTCTTTTTGAGGAGTGGTTTGATGACAGCAGTTTTCAGGGCCTGTGGGAAGACTCCTGAAACAAGAGATGCATTAACAATCTGTAAAAGCTCTGAGACCATACAATCTGATACTTTTTTGAAAAGGCCTGTTGGCAGAATGTCAAGGCAGCATGAGGAGGATTTTAGATGTTGTATGATTTCCTCCAGGTATGTCTGATTTATTGGATAAAACTGTGTCATGGTATTTGCGCCAGGTTTAAGTGGACGCAGGGGAAACAAACATCCTGTACCTGCTATGGAGGAAGTGACTGCTTGTCTGATTTTGTGAATTTTTTCTGTAAAAAAGGAAGCAAATTCATTGCAGGCCCTGGAGGATAAAAGTTCAGAGGCTACTGACACAGAAGGGTTTGTTAGCCTGTCGACAGTAGCAAACAGGGCACGTGCATTGTTATTGTTTTTGGTGATGATGTCAGAGAAGAAGGACCGCCTTGCATTTTTCAGTTCTGAATTATAAATGCAAAGTCTCTCTTTATAGATGTCATAATGAACTTGTAGATTTGTTTTCCGCCACTGGCGTTCAGCTTTTCGACACTCTCTTTTTTCATTTCTTACCAACATGGTATTTCTCCATGGAGATTTTTTCTTACCAGAGACAATCTTCACCGTGGTAGGTGCAATGCTATCAATAACATTTGTCATTTTAGAATTGAAATTATCTACCAGCTCATTGACAGAGGTCCAGGGGAGGGTGGGTGTGGAAGAGAAAGCCTGAACAAATTGATCACTGGTATTTTCAGTGATATACCTTTTTGTGATTACCTCTGTCTTATCATTTCTGTGCACAGGAAGAGTACTCTCAAAGAATACACAGGAATGATCAGACAGAGCAACATCCATCACTACAACCTTGGAAATGTTCAGGCCCTTTGATATGATTAAGTCCAAAGTGTGTCCCCTATTGTGTGTGGGCTCTGTCACATGCTGACTCATTCCATAGTTATCAAGAACCTGACACAGTTCTTTGGCCCCTCTGTCCTGTTGGTTGTCAACATGGATGTTAAAATCACCAACAATGACTACACAGTCAAAGTCAACACAAATTACAGACAGCAGTTCAGTAAAATCATCAAAAAAGTTTGCACAGTATTTAGGTGGCCTGTAGATATTGAGAAACAAAGCTCGAGAAGAGGAGTTCAGCTGAAGAGCGACATATTCAAAAGAAGCAAAATGTCCATAAGATATCTGTTTGCATTGGAGAGAATCATTAAACAATAAGGCAACTCCACCTCCTTTCTTATGCATTCTAGCTTCGCTCATAAAACTAAAGTTGGGAGGAGTCGACTCGATAAGAACAGCTGCACTGTTATTTTGGTCTAACCAAGTTTCAGTTAAAAACATAAAATCAAGCTTGTGCTCAATAATAAAATCATTGATTAAAAAACTTTTTCCTGCCAAAGACCTGACGTTTAACAGGGCTAGCTTTAATATGCTAGAAGCATTATTATTATTTTTTGGGACATGGTTTGGCTGGCAAGGAATCAATGCTAAATTTGATAAATTAGCACAATCAGTAAAAATCTTCCTGTTTCTTTGCAGATTCACCATTCTTTTTCTACTACTTATTAGAACTGAGATAGAAGAAGCTCTCATCACACAGGGCCCCAGCTTTTCCTGGAAACAGTCACGTGTATCATTAGCCTTGAAGCCTGGACCCAGCACATATCAATCTGTGCTTGCAACATTTTGTAAAGGAACATCCTTATCAGGCTGCGGAGACAGAGGCTGATTCCATTGTGGAGGGGATGGAGGTGGTGGGTGTCTTGTTTGTGGAGAGTAGTATAGGACTGGTTCCTTTGCGCGTGCATGTGAAATGCGCGTGCACGTGAGCGTGCGCGTGCGTGGGCGCGCGCGTGTGTGTGTGTGGGGATACAGGTGAACCCTTGGTGACCCTGGTGCCCTTATTGTAACCCTAGGGCTGATGTTAATTAATGGTAGTTGTCCAAAGGTGTCTGCTGTAGGTGTTATCAGTTGCTCCACAACAAAAAAAGAAGACCCCATCCTGTGGATCCTGATGCAGATAAAAAATACAGTTGTATCCCTATATGTGAACTCCGTTGTATCCAAGAGTTGTCTTTTTATTACAGTATCATTAAAAGTTCAAACAAACCCCTGGTCCCTGTGACCAAAATGTTTTTGCTTTTTGATGTTGCCACAGAAGACCCATACTGTTGATCCTGAGTCAGATAAAAAAAAAACTCGGTTGTATCCAAGATGTTATCAGTTGCTCTGTAAACAAAAGAAGACCCCCTCCTGTGGATACTGCTTCAGTGAACAAAACACAGTTGTATCCCTATATGTGAACTCCGTTGTATCCAAGAGGTGTCTTTTTTATTACAGTGCCCATAAAAGATCAAGCAAACCCTAGTGTGCTGTGGTCAAAATGTTTATGGCTTTTGATGATGTGGTGGTTGGTACTGTTTGCAGGCTATATCAGCATGGATCCTGTAACCATATGTTTGTTTGTGAGAGGGTGTATGGATTAGCGTTGTTCGTAGTCGATATTAACATGTATCCAGGACAAATGGTGTGAGAAGGGAAGTATGTCATCTCCTTCATGTCATCTCCTAAAATTCTTTATGAGATGTATCTGTGAGAGGGGGTGGGGTATGGGGTGGTATTGTTTGTAATAGATATCAGCATGTATCCAGGGACAAATGGGGTGGATGTGAGCGGGATGGGGGTCATCTCTTGTATGCCATCTCCTAAAATTCTTTAGGAGATGTATCTGTGCTGTAATGATTTGTTAACATTTTAAATTGGTAGATGTGTGTTAGTACACCACTAATTTTGCTTGTAGTCATCTCCCAAAAAAAAAAAGCGGTGCAATGTCGGTAGAGTTACAATATAGTGGGTTTTTAAAAAAAAAAAAAAAATGTATGTAGTGTGAATGGGGCAACCTCAAGGCCTGTCAACCATGCGTATTCATGAGATGTCACTAGCTCCATCTTTTACCTACACTTTGTGTATATAGTCAGCATTCAGCTGAGGTCGTGTTTACCAAACTTCACAACTTTTGAAGAGGACGCTTTTCCTAACGCCACTCTTGCATTTTGCACATTAGGTACAGTGTTCTTTTCTTTGGATGCTTCATTTTTGGCGTCTGTGAACATAGAGCTGATGTGACTTGCCAAAAAGCCCCAGTTTTGTCTCATCTGTCCAAAAGACATTCTCCAAGAAGCTTTGTGGCTTGTCAATATGTATTTTGGCATATTCCAGTCTCACTTTTTTATGATTTGGTGTCCTCCGGGGTTGTCTGCCATTAAGTCCACTTTGGCTCAAACAGGAGAAAATGGCTCATGGACTACTACTAAAACACTATGAATACTATAGAACTAACTAGCATTGTTAGAAAAATAATTATTAATGGGACAAATTTCTTGGGTATTTTAGCGTGCGATCAACTGCCTAAACACATCAGGCTGCTTGGAGATGGTCTTATAGCTTTTACCTTTAACATGCTTGTCTATAAGTTTCTTTCTAATCTCCTGAGACAACTCTCTCCTTAGCTTTCTGTGGTCCATGTTCAGTGTGGTACACACCATGATACCAATGTTTAATGTGTCCCTATGGTCAAATTATTTTCAATCTTTTCTAGGGGTACCATCATTTTTGTCCAGGCCAGCTTCATTAGTTTGTTTTTTTAAATGATTCTGAACCAAAATTCAAAAACATTAGCTGATTTTCATTAGTTCATTTTCAATACATTTTTATTTATTATTACTTTTTTGTCAGTTTCAAGTTATTTCAGTGACCATTGTTTTTTTTTATTCTTTCTTTAACGGAAGGGTACCAACAATTTTGACTATGTGTGTAGATACACACACACACACACACACACACACACACACACACACATACAGTATATACATATGTCTATATCCACACCCGCTTACATATAGATATCCACTTAGACACAGCCAATGTTTAATGTGCCCCTATGGTCAAATTATTTTCAATCTTTTCTAGGGGTACCATCATTTTTGTCCAGGCCAGCTTCATTAGTTTGTTTTTTTAAATGATTCTGAACCAAAATTCAAAAACATTAGCTGATTTTCATTAGTTCATTTTCAATAAATTTTTATTATTACTTTTTGTCAGTTTCAAGTTATTTCAGTGACCATTGTTTTTTTTTATTCTTTCTTTAACGGAAGGGTACCAACAATTTTGACTGTGTGTAGATACACACACACACACATACAGTATATACATATGTCTATATCCACACCCGCTTACATATAGATATCCACTTAGACACATTCGCTTACACAGTTATCTATTCTATTTTACAGACAAAAAAAAAAAAAAAGGACATATTTACATCCCTTTAGTTGACCTTTTTGTCGACATTACTTATTAATTAATTTTGTTTAACGCCAATCCTCACCCTGACTCAAAGTAGCCCACCCATGATCAAAAATGATATTCTGTTCTTTTATTTCTATTAACATCCCTCTCAAGAACCCACTGATGTTTCAAAAACATTTTGAAATGTTCAGTGTTTAACTGTTGTCTTTTTATAGCTTTAAATATAAATGCTTTCCCCATCGTAATGATGATGTTGTTCAGGTCTTTTCCTTTTTTTTTTTCATCACCCCTTAAATCACCAAACATTATAGATAAAGGACAACTATAGAAATTTGATTTGTAGACTGAGATCCACTTTTTTCAACGTTAATCCAAAATAATGCAACTTCCTTACAATACCAAAAATAAATGAATGTCTGACTCCTCTTCCTCCTCACACAATCTACATATGTCACCTTGTTGGATGCCCCATTTTAATTTTTTTTAGCATTCTCTTAGTAGGCAAGAATTTGTAGATTAGTTTTAGTTGTAAAATTCTAATGGAGACATCAAAAGAAGTTGTGTAAATACATGCATATACTTTCCTCCATGGGATACATTTGTCTAACAAATACCCCCATTTTTGACTGGATAGCTACTGGTGTAGCAGAAATGTGTTTAAGTTGCATGTATAACTGATATATTTTCTTGTTTATTTTTGTCTTATTCATCCATGTTGTGTCCTTAATGTAGGGGTAACATGCCACTTGTTTTGTACATAATAATAGCTTCCTTTTCCAGATCTGAGGTATAGCTGCACAGAGTTGATTAAATGTAAAAAGGTCACAAACATTACCGTATACTATTTTAAATTCATCATAAGTCTTGATTTCGCCCCCACTATTCAAGAGGTCATTTATAAATAATATTCCTTTTTTCAAACATTGATTCAATAAAGATACGGTGATCATTAATCAAAAATATTTCTATTATACCACAACACTTGGCTCTGGATTTCATAACTTCACTCTGGTTGATGATATTGGTATTGAAACCAACTGACTATGGCCTCGTCCAAAAAGCCGGATAAGTATAGAAATGACTTTCTCTTTAATATAGTGAACTGAAAAGCAGTTAACTGGAGGTAAGGATAGAGTTCTTTGTGGAACAGAGGATGAGCAGACCTCAATCATTTTGCTGAAAACCACTGCGGATTTAAAATACATTTTGGTATAAGGGATGCTTTTAGTGCAAAGTTGAGTGCCTTAAGGTTTAACAATTTAAGTCCACAGTGTTTGTAATCATTATACAGATAAGCTCTTTTAATTTTGTCAGGCTTCCAACCCCATATGAAATTGAACACATTTTGCTCATATTTTTTAAACAGCTCCTCTCCTGGGGTAGGTAATGACATGAGGATATAGATAAACTGAGGAATCACTAAGGAATTTATCACGGTTATTTTTTTCCATATAAAGTTAAGTTAGTCATTCCCCAAACTTTTTAATTTTCTGTCTACTGTATGTAGCTTTCTATCAAAGTTTTCCTTCGTGATAAGGTCCATGTCTTTAGGGATATGTATACCAATGACATCTATTGGGCCATCTGACCATTTTAGTGGGCAGATTACTATAGATATTAAAATTTGTACCTTTCAGAGATCCAATTCGCAGCACAGTACATTTATCATAGTTAGGTTTTAGTCAGGAAATTACTGAGAAGTTATTCAACTCTTTAACTAATGCAGTAAAGGATGCAACATTTGGTTGATTTTGAAAGTTTACATCGTCCGCATACATTGATATTTTTGATTCCAAACTATTTATTCTCAAACCTTCTATGTTGTTATTCATTCTTACTTTTTGTGCTAAGATTTCTATAGCTATAATAAATAGATACGCAGACAGTGGACATCCTTCTTTCAATCTTCTATATTGCTTAATTGTTTCAGAAAAAAAACATTGTTTATTATTTTACACTTTGGATTACTATACATTACTTTTTATCCAACTAATTAAAGAGTCTCCAAAGTTAAAATATTCTAAACATTTATAAATAAAATCCAAACGTACTTTATCGAAAGCTTTCTCAAAGGCAGCAAAAAAAAAAAAAAAATGAAAGCAGAGGTTTTTGTTGAGTCATAATATTCAATTATTTCAATTATTTGTCTAATACTGTCACTGATAGATCGACACTGTAAGAAGCCACACTGATCTGGATGAATAATATTGGGCAGTACTAGTTTTAATCTGTTTGCAAGACATTTGGCTAATATTTTAGCATCGTTACATTGTAGTGTGATTGGTCTCCAATTCTTTAGAGTAGTGGGATCTTTATACCTTCCACCTGAATCTTGTTTCAATAATAGTGAGATTAAACCTTCCTGTCGAGTTTCTGTAAGTTGTTTTTTGCTATATGACCAGTTGAAGGTGTTCAGCAAAGGTGTTTTAACAGACTCATAGAAGGTTTGATAAAAGTTTACAGGTATGCCATCGGCTCCTGGACTTTTTACCTTTTTCAAAGGAGTTAATAGCTGGATGTAATTCCATCCAGCGTAATAAGTCCCTCACAAGATTTTTTTCTTTCTCTGTTAACTTTACGGTATTATCGTCTTGAGAATTGGGGCTAGTATTTTGAGGCAATAAATCCTCTGGTGGGCTCTGTAAGGAGTACAATTTTGAAAAATAATTATGTTGTACCAGCAAAATTTCCCTTGGTTTTTTCAATGATTTTATTTCCTACTACAAGCTTCAAAACATTTTTCTTTACAGTGTTTTTATACTGCAGATTTAAAAAATATTTGGTTGATCTCTCCCGATTTTTCCAGCCATTCTATTCTATTTCTCAAATATGATACGTTGGCTTTCTCTGCACATAGTCTTTCTAACTCTCTTTCCTTGTGCTCAAGATTGTCCAGTAGAGCTTGTGACACATTTGTATTATTGTCTACCCGTTCTGTTAAATCTTCTATCTCAGCTATCAATATTTTTTCTGTCTCCAAACGATTTTTATTTTTCCTTGAGCTGTATTGAATGCAGTGTCCCCTTAAGGTGTATTTTAAAAGCATCCCATATAATCAAAGGATCCGCTGTATCATTATTCCCTACAAAGAAATCTTTTATGAATTTGTTTGTTGTATCTATAAACTCTTTATCCTTCAATAGCTTCTGATTTAATTTCCAGTATCCTGGACCACTATGAATCGTTGTGGTACAAATGCTCAAGGTTATAAGATGATGATCTGACCTAAATCTCTCTTTAATCTCGACTTTATTCATTTTTGGAGTCAAAGAAAATGATGTTAAGAAATAATCTATTCTGCTAGCCTGATTTCCTCGTCTCCATGTATATCTTGTTTGCTTTGGATTTTGCAATCGCCATATGTCAATTAAATCTAGTGAGGTCATGAGGCCAGAAATAGCATTATATGCTCTAGAATGATAATTCTTAGTTTGTATGCCTTTTCGATCCAGATCTACATCCAACACAGTGTTGTAGTCTCCTGTCATTATCAAATTTTTTATCATGTAGTTTTTCTTTTCTTGCAACATGTTGAATATATCTTGAAAGAAGAGTGGATCATCAGAATGAGGTGCATACAGATTTACTAATACAAATTCTAGGCTATCCACCAATATATCTTGTATAATATATCTACCTGCTTGATGTATTATTGTATCTTTGACCACAATATCTACTTCCTTTTTATACATTATCATTACAACTTTAGAATTTGAGCATCCGTGTGAAAAGTATATGTTATCCCCTCCACTGTTTTCCATTTAATCTCATACAGTTGGGTAGAGTGAGTCTCTTGTAAACAAAATATATCATAGTTTTTATCCGTAAGCCAACTAATAAAGTGTCCCCTTTTCTTCCTATCAGCTAAACCGTTACAGTTGAAGCTTGATATTACTAACTTAGACATATTTGATCTTCAGTGGATTCTATACTTTCATGATTCTTGAAAAAAAAAAAAGGATGGAAATAATAATAGTGACACCAAAACAACGGGAAGGGGCTGAAAATATTTCCTGTTTCTTCCATCCTCTGATGATATATTTTCTATTGTCATATTTCTCTCCCTTTTTAAATAGCGTCTAAGAGAAACATTTTACTATAACAAAACATCCAATCCCAATTTATGAGCGCAAAACTAAGAACAAAAGATCATCATTTTTTTATTTTCTGCATTGATGATCTTTTGTTCTTAGTTTTGCGCTCATAAATTGGGATTGGATGTTTTGTTATAGTAAAATGTTTCTCTTAGACGCTATTTAAAAAGGGAGAGAAATATGACAATAGAAAATATATCATCAGAGGATGGAAGAAACAGGAAATATTTTCAGCCCCTTCCCGTTGTTTTGGTGTCACTATTATTATTTCCATCCTTTTTTTTTTTTCAAGAATCATGAAAGTATAGAATCCACTGAAGATCAAATATGTCTAAGTTAGTAATATCAAGCTTCAACTGTAACGGTTTAGCTGATAGGAAGAAAAGGGGACACTTTATTAGTTGGCTTACGGATAAAAACTATGATATATTTTGTTTACAAGAGACTCACTCTACCCAACTGTATGAGATTAAATGGAAAACAGTGGAGGGGATAACATATACTTTTCACACGGATGCTCAAATTCTAAAGTTGTAATGATAATGTATAAAAAGGAAGTAGATATTGTGGTCAAAGATACAATAATACATCAAGCAGGTAGATATATTATACAAGATATATTGGTGGATAGCCTAGAATTTGTATTAGTAAATCTGTATGCACCTCATTCTGATGATCCACTCTTCTTTCAAGATATATTCAACATGTTGCAAGAAAAGAAAAACTACATGATAAAAAATTTGATAATGACAGGAGACTACAACACTGTGTTGGATGTAGATCTGGATCGAAAAGGCATACAAACTAAGAATTATCATTCTAGAGCATATAATGCTATTTCTGGCCTCATGACCTCACTAGATTTAATTGACATATGGCGATTGCAAAATCCAAAGCAAACAAGATATACATGGAGACGAGGAAATCAGGCTAGCAGAATAGATTATTTCTTAACATCATTTTCTTTGACTCCAAAAATGAATAAAGTCGAGATTAAAGAGAGATTTAGGTCAGATCATCATCTTATAACCTTGAGCATTTGTACCACAACGATTCATAGTGGTCCAGGATACTGGAAATTAAATCAGAAGCTATTGAAGGATAAAGAGTTTATAGATACAACAAACAAATTCATAAAAGATTTCTTTGTAGGGAATAATGATACAGCGGATCCTTTGATTATATGGGATGCTTTTAAAATACACCTTAAGGGGACACTGCATTCAATACAGCTCAAGGAAAAATAAAAATGGTTTGGAGACAGAAAAAATATTGATAGCTGAGATAGAAGATTTAACAGAACGGGTAGACAATAATACAAATGTGTCACAAGCTCTACTGGACAATCTTGAGCACAAGGAAAGAGAGTTAGAAAGACTATGTGCAGAGAAAGCCAACGTATCATATTTGAGAAATAGAATAGAATGGCTGGAAAAAATCGGGAGAGATCAACCAAATATTTTTTAAATCTGCAGTATAAAAACACTGTAAAGAAAAATGTTTTGAAGCTTGTAGTAGGAAATAAAATCATTGAAAAAACCAAGGGAAATTTTGCTGGTACAACATAATTATTTTTCAAAATTGTACTCCTTACAGAGCCCACCAGAGGATTTATTGCCTCAAAATACTAGCCCCAATTCTCAAGACGATAATACCGTAAAGTTAACAGAGAAAGAAAAAAATCTTGTGAGGGACTTATTACGCTGGATGGAATTACATCCAGCTATTAACTCCTTTGAAAAAGGTAAAAAGTCCAGGAGCCGATGGCATACCTGTAAACTTTTATCAAACCTTCTATGAGTCTGTTAAAACACCTTTGCTGAACACCTTCAACTGGTCATATAGCAAAAAACAACTTACAGAAACTCGACAGGAAGGTTTAATCTCACTATTATTGAAACAAGATTCAGGTGGAAGGTATAAAGATCCCACTACTCTAAAGAATTGGAGACCAATCACACTACAATGTAACGATGCTAAAATATTAGCCAAATGTCTTGCAAACAGATTAAAACTAGTACTGCCCAATATTATTCATCCAGATCAGTGTGGCTTCTTACAGTGTCGATCTATCAGTGACAGTATTAGACAAATAATTGAAATAATTGAATATTATGACTCAACAAAAACCTCTGCTTTCATTTTTTTTTTTTTTTTGCTGCCTTTGAGAAAGCTTTCGATAAAGTACGTTTGGATTTTATTTATAAATGTTTAGAATATTTTAACTTTGGAGACTCTTTAATTAGTTGGATAAAAAGTAATGTATAGTAATCCAAAGTGTAAAATAATAAACAATGTTTTTTTTCTGAAACAATTAAGCAATATAGAAGATTGAAAGAAGGATGTCCACTGTCTGCGTATCTATTTATTATAGCTATAGAAATCTTAGCACAAAAAGTAAGAATGAATAACAACATAGAAGGTTTGAGAATAAATAGTTTGGAATCAAAAATATCAATGTATGCGGACGATGTAAACTTTCAAAATCAACCAAATGTTGCATCCTTTACTGCATTAGTTAAAGAGTTGAATAACTTCTCAGTAATTTCCTGACTAAAACCTAACTATGATAAATGTACTGTGCTGCGAATTGGATCTCTGAAAGGTACAAATTTTAATATCTATAGTAATCTGCCCACTAAAATGGTCAGATGGCCCAATAGATGTCATTGGTATACATATCCCTAAAGACATGGACCTTATCACGAAGGAAAACTTTGATAGAAAGCTACATACAGTAGACAGAAAATTAAAAAGTTTGGGGAATGACTAACTTAACTTTATATGGAAAAAAATAACCGTGATAAATTCCTTAGTGATTCCTCAGTTTATCTATATCCTCATGTCATTACCTACCCCAGGAGAGGAGCTGTTTAAAAAATATGAGCAAAATGTGTTCAATTTCATATGGGGTTGGAAGCCTGACAAAATTAAAAGAGCTTATCTGTATAATGATTACAAACACTGTGGACTTAAATTGTTAAACCTTAAGGCACTCAACTTTGCACTAAAAGCATCCCTTATACCAAAATGTATTTTAAATCCGCAGTGGTTTTCAGCAAAATGATTGAGGTCTGCTCATCCTCTGTTCCACAAAGAACTCTATCCTTACCTCCAGTTAACTGCTTTTCAGTTCACTATATTAAAGAGAAAGTCATTTCCATACTTATCCGGCTTTTTGGAAGAGGCCATAGTCAGTTGGTTTCAATACCAATATCATCAACCAGAGTGAAGTTATGAAATCCAGAGCCAAGTGTTGTGGTATAATAGAAATATTTTGATTAATGATCACCGTATCTTTATTGAATCAATGTTTGAAAAAAGGAATATTATTTATAAATGACCTCTTGAATAGTGGGGGCGAAATCAAGACTTATGATGAATTTAAAATAGTATACGGTAATGTTTGTGACCTTTTTACATTTAATCAACTCTGTGCAGCTATACCTCAGATCTGGAAAAGGAAGCTATTATTATGTACAAAACAAGTGGCATGTTACCCCTACATTAAGGACACAACATGGATGAATAAGACAAAAATAAACAAGAAAATATATCAGTTATACATGCAACTTAAACACATTTCTGCTACACCAGTAGCTATCCAGTCAAAAATGGGGGTATTTGTTAGACAAATGTATCCCATGGAGGAAAGTATATGCATGTATTTACACAACTTCTTTTGATGTCTCCATTAGAATTTTACAACTAAAACTAATCTACAAATTCTTGCCTACTAAGAGAATGCTAAAAAAAATTAAAATGGGGCATCCAACAAGGTGACATATGTAGATTGTGTGAGGAGGAAGAGGAGTCAGACATTCATTTATTTTTGGTATTGTAAGGAAGTTGCATTATTTTGGATTAACGTTGAAAAAAGTGGATCTCAGTCTACAAATCAAATTTCTATAGTTGTCCTTTATCTATAATGTTTGGTGATTTAAGGGGTGATGAAAAAAAAAAAGGAAAAGACCTGAACAACATCATCATTACGATGGGGAAAGCATTTATATTTAAAGCTATAAAAAGACAACAGTTAAACACTGAACATTTCAAAATGTTTTTGAAACATCAGTGGGTTCTTGAGAGGGATGTTAATAGAAATAAAAGAACAGAATATCATTTTTGATCATGGGTGGGCTACTTTGAGTCAGGGTGAGGATTGGCGTTAAACAAAATTAATTAATAAGTAATGTCGACAAAAAGGTCAACTAAAGGGATGTAAATATGTCCTTTTTTTTTTTTTTTGTCTGTAAAATAGAATAGATAACTGTGTAAGCGAATGTGTCTAAGTGGATATCTATATGTAAGCGGGTGTGGATATAGACATATGTATATACTGTATGTGTGTGTGTGTGTATCTACACACAGTCAAAATTGTTGGTACCCTTCCGTTAAAGAAAGAATAAAAAAAAACAATGGTCACTGAAATAACTTGAAACTGACAAAAAGTAATAATAAAAATTTATTGAAAATGAACTAATGAAAATCAGCTAATGTTTTTGAATTTTGGTTCAGAATCATTTAAAAAAACAAACTAATGAAGCTGGCCTGGACAAAAATGATGGTACCCCTAGAAAAGATTGAAAATAATTTGACCATAGGGGCACATTAAACATTGGCTGTGTCTAAGTGGATATCTATATGTAAGCGGGTGTGGATATAGACATATGTATATACTGTATGTGTGTGTGTGTGTGTGTGTGTGTGTGTATCTACACACATAGTCAAAATTGTTGGTACCCTTCCGTTAAAGAAAGAATAAAAAAAAACAATGGTCACTGAAATAACTTGAAACTGACAAAAAAGTAATAATAAATAAAAATGTATTGAAAATGAACTAATGAAAATCAGCTAATGTTTTTGAATTTTGGTTCAGAATCATTTAAAAAAACAAACTAATGAAGCTGGCCTGGACAAAAATGATGGTACCCCTAGAAAAGATTGAAAATAATTTGACCATAGGGACACATTAAACATTGGTATCATGGTGTGTACCACACTGAACATGGACCACAGAAAGCTAAGGAGAGAGTTGTCTCAGGAGATTAGAAAGAAACTTATAGACAAGCATGTTAAAGGTAAAAGCTATAAGACCATCTCCAAGCAGCCTGATGTGTTTAGGCAGTTGATCGCACGCTAAAATACCCAAGAAATTTGTCCCATTAATAATTATTTTTCTAACAATGCTAGTTAGTTCTATAGTATTCATAGTGTTTTAGTAGTAGTCCATGAGCCATTTTCTCCTGTTTGAGCCAAAGTGGACTTAATGGCAGACAACCCCGGAGGACACCAAATCATAAAAAAGTGAGACTGGAATATGCCAAAATACATATTGACAAGCCACAAAGCTTCTTGGAGAATGTCTTTTGGACAGATGAGACAAAACTGGGGCTTTTTGGCAAGTCACATCAGCTCTATGTTCACAGACGCCAAAAATGAAGCATCCAAAGAAAAGAACACTGTACCTAATGTGCAAAATGCAAGAGTGGCGTTAGGAAAAGCGTCCTCTTCAAAAGTTGTGAAGTTTGGTAAACACGACCTCAGCTGAATGCTGACTATATACACAAAGTGTAGGTAAAAGATGGAGCTAGTGACATCTCATGAATACGCATGGTTGACAGGTCTTGAGGTTGCCCCATTCACACTACATACATTTTTTTTTTTTTTTTAAAAACCCACTATATTGTAACTCTACCGACATTGCACCGCTTTTTTTTTTTGGGAGATGACTACAAGCAAAATTAGTGGTGTACTAACACACATCTACCAATTTAAAATGTTAACAAATCATTACAGCACAGATACATCTCCTAAAGAATTTTAGGAGATGGCATACAAGAGATGACCCCCATCCCGCTCACATCCACCCCATTTGTCCCTGGATACATGCTGATATCTATTACAAACAATACCACCCCATACCCCACCCCCTCTCACAGATACATCTCATAAAGAATTTTAGGAGATGACATGAAGGAGATGACATACTTCCCTTCTCACACCATTTGTCCTGGATACATGTTAATATCGACTACGAACAACGCTAATCCATACACCCTCTCACAAACAAACATATGGTTACAGGATCCATGCTGATATAGCCTGCAAACAGTACCAACCACCACATCATCAAAAGCCATAAACATTTTGACCACAGCACACTAGGGTTTGCTTGATCTTTTATGGGCACTGTAATAAAAAAGACACCTCTTGGATACAACGGAGTTCACATATAGGGATACAACTGTGTTTTGTTCACTGAAGCAGTATCCACAGGAGGGGGTCTTCTTTTGTTTACAGAGCAACTGATAACATCTTGGATACAACCGAGTTTTTTTTTTATCTGACTCAGGATCAACAGTATGGGTCTTCTGTGGCAACATCAAAAAGCAAAAACATTTTGGTCACAGAGACCAGGGGTTTGTTTGAACTTTTAATGATACTGTAATAAAAAGACAACTCTTGGATACAACGGAGTTCACATATAGGGATACAACTGTATTTTTTATCTGCATCAGGATCCACAGGATGGGGTCTTCTTTTTTTGTTGTGGAGCAACTGATAACACCTACAGCAGACACCTTTGGACAACTACCATTAATTAACATCAGCCCTAGGGTTACAATAAGGGCACCAGGGTCACCAAGGGTTCACCTGTATCCCCACACACACACACGCACGCGCGCACACGCACGCTCACGTGCACGCGCATTTCACATGCACGCGCAAAGGAACCAGTCCTATACTACTGCTATGGTTAGAAACTATAGGCAGCTAGGGTTAGAAACTAAAGGCAGCTAGGGTTAGAAACTATAGGCAGCTAGGGTTAGAAACTAAAGGCAGCTAGGGTTAGAAACTAAAGGCAGCTAGGGTTAGAAACTAAAGGCAGCTAGGGTTAGAAACTAAAGGCAGGGTTAGAAACTATAGGCAGCTAGGGTTAGAAACTAAAGGCAGCTAGGGTTAGAAACTAAACGCAGGGTTAGAAACTAAAGGCAGGATTAGAAACTAAAGGCAGCTAGGGTTAGAAACTAAACGCAGGGTTAGAAACTAAATGCAGGGTTAGAAACTAAATGCAGGGTTAGAAACTAAATGCAGGGGAAGAATCACCTCAGCATTTCTGTCTTTGAGGTGTGATGTCAGGAAATCTGTGAAGTTTTACACCAAAGGTTCAAGAGAGGAACAAAGGTGATGCTTATTTATTTTTAACAGACTTCATGACTGAACTGTCCATAATGTTTTCAAATTGGTAGTGCACCCTATTTAACACACACAACCTCAGAGATTAATTTCGGCCAATTAAAAGCCTCGGTCGGTTGGAGGATGGGACACATTTGTCCCTTTCCATCTGTCGCAGCCTCAATCTGTGATTTAGGTTGACAAAACAGCTCTTTTTCCACATTGGTCTGAAAACAAAAAAAATCTAGCAGTTACATTAAGCTCCACAAAAAAGGTTCTAACGTTCAGGCTGTCAGCCTCATCAGTCTGAGTTAGAGAGCCTGTGAAAAGACATGAAAACGCTGAGCAGAGTCCAGAGAACCAGCAAGAAAATGTATGAAAATACAGTGAAGACAGGAACCTGCCGACAACCAACCAATCATCATAACAGCAACCTCAAAACCATCAGTTATCACCAGGACTTCATTATTATAAAGACTACTGTGGATGAATTATTTATCATATTCACATTATGTATCAGAAACAAACATTTGTCCTGATTTCTGGCTCATCAGAAAACCAAATGAAGCTGATCAAAGTCTACAACAACACTGCGGCACGTGCAGGAAATAACCCATGATCCTCTCTGCTCGCCCTTACATGCCACCTTCAATAACACACAACGGGAGGGTCGAATCCAGTTATTCCTGGCTTCAATGCTTCAGCCACTGAGATGAATGAACTGCAGAGTGCAGCAGATGTTTGTGCACTTCAATTCCCATTTTTGCATTTGAAAGAATCTGGTTTGGTGACTTAAACGTGATAAAAAGAAACTACTTTCATCATTTTAACTCAACTGCTGCTTTATTTTGTACCTGCAGATAAAAGGCACAACTGTCCACATCATGTCACCCTCTCCAGAGCTCGCTGAGGATCACCTCAATAATCCTGATGCAGGAGGGAGCAACAGTTTTCTCTGCACCTGTCAGCTCCCACAACAAGCTCCAATACTGTGAACATCTGGCCTTCAGCAGCCTGCAGGTCTCAGCTCACCGCTTGACAATCTACACTAATTAGCTCTCGTCGGTGCACCTATCACCACTGCTGGACCCTGAACGCCTCGTAGGAAATTATGCTGCGCTTCCTGCAGATTCTCAGACACGGCAAAATAAAAATGCAACATGAAACTGTGTGTGTGTTTTCATCAGCAGTTGAAGCTCTTCATTAAACTTCATCTCATCTGGTCAGTGCATGTGAAGGTGGAGGGATGTGGGAATATGGCTGTTGCACAGAAATGCAACTAAGTAAGATGCATATACTCACTGAATCTGTTGATGCCACAGCAGATTAAAACTTTACTACTCAGCTACTCAGTCAAATGTCATTAAAAAAGTGTTAAAATATCAAAAAAACAAATGTCTGATACACATTTGGTTGAAAGTCAAAGTTAAAGGTCCAGGGGTACGGAGTACCCCTCCACTCACTCCTCCCTTTCCAAGACTGCGGTAACGTGAACCGCTGAGTGCAAAACCATGGTAACACTGTTGGCCTCGCTCAGAGGTCATCCATACCATAAAAACGCTACTATAGCAGCAACATATTATGTCTGTATTATGTTTTTATTTTTTTATTTTTAACAACCATACATATTTAATAGGCTTATTTTTTGATCAGCTCTTCAGTTGTTGCTGCATACTTTTCTAATTCTTAAATGTATATCTTGATTAATAATCCAAACTTTAAAAATAACAATTTTATTTAGACAGAAATTAACGAAACGCTGCGCTACAGAAAAAAAATCAAGAAGGCCTCACGACCCCCCGTGAAGTATTGATGGCCCCTAGTGGGGGTCGGGACCCCCAGGTTGGGAACCAGAGGTGTAGAGAACTACGGTGGCCTTCAGGTAATGTAAAAATGCTAAAGGTTGTAGAAACATGGCGGACTCAGTGAAGAGGACCCGCTCTCTATGTAGACATGAAGGGCTTTTTCTAAGCTAACGAAAACACAACGATTCTTAGTTTCAGGTGATTATACACCAATAAAAACATAGTTATGAATATTATATTCCATTTCTGCTAATAGATCCCCCTAAATCATACACACTGTGCCTTATACAGTATACGTGGTTATGTTTAAGGAATAATTTAAGCATATAAAGCAGCAATGTTAGAACTATAAACCATTTATGTCTATTTGCTTTATTGTGTATAATATTCTTATTGTTGTGTACAAGATGAGCGATAAGAAATGCTGCGAACTGATCATTATCAAAGAGGATGAATCTTGATATAGATTTGAGGTAATATGATTTGAATGCAACCATAAATGCAAAGAATCTCCAATGTAAAAGAGCTGATTCAATAAGAGGCACAAAGTGTAGCTGGACCTGCAGCCTGCAGCTGGATGTTTCTGAGATCTCAGTGAAGCTGCAGCAGCTGGAGAATAAACTCTCCCTACACCAGACTCAGACAGAGAGGAGGAGGAGGGGAGGAGGAGGAGGTGAGACGGGGTGAGGGAGGAAGCGAGCAGCACCATGCCGTAGATGTTGACCCACTAGCGGTTTCGAAGCGACGTGTTGTGGCATTTTCATTCCCCCGGCGGTCTGCAGAGCTCTAGTCGGGCCGCCTCACTGCGCTCATAAGACACACAGTGAGTGAATACACAAAGAGCCAGCTGAAGGTCTGCAGGGTTTTTATCTGAACATCCTCTCACGTCTGTGAAGCTCAAAACACACCAGGAGTTATTTTGGAGAAGAAATGCTATCTTTCACTTTGTCTGCTTCAGTTAGCAATGTCCTACATTTCCCAGAATGCCTTTCAATGACCTCCAGAGAGCATGAATTCAGTTCACTTGCACTAGTTGAAGGTACATCAGTAACAGTTTGAGTTAAGCTTCTTTAACCTCTTCTACCCGACGGACCCCGTACCGGGTTTGGCTGAGCTGTGTGTTAAAACTTCATAACATGCTGTGGTGGTCTTTTTTCTGAATAGTTTCTCAAATACGAGGCCTTAATGCTACTAAAACAACACTCCAAGTGGATTTTGTCCAAACAATGTTTGTTTGGCAACGATTTAAATATTTTATAGTTAAAAAATCAACACAGGAGAAATTGTATTTTTACTTTATAATATTTTTGACCGTTTTTATATTGAATATATACCTGACTTTTTATTATTTTGTGTTATCTTATTTACATTGTTATTGATCTTATTTGTTATCATCTAAGTTTTACTTGATCACATTTCATTATTTTAATAAAACTACTCCATTTGGAGTCAAAATTATACAATCTAGTTGTTTTTTATTGATTTTCTACTGTGCACAATGGTAGAATGTGATGATAAACAGGGTAAATGTCATGGCCAAAGGCTCCATTGGGTACACATAGCCTCCTTTAGTGGATATTAGTAGTATTTTAGAGCCAGATTCCCTTTCAAGAGGTAGAAAACCCATTTGGCACACTTTGGGAATCCAAGTGGCCAAATGGAGAGTCCTCCTGGTCCTATCCTGACTAAAACCTTTGTAGAATCGATGTGCTTTGTGTTATTTATATCTGCTTGGGCACAGTTGTATGTCATGTCATCTCTGTCATGTCCTGTTGTTTTTATTTGTTTTATCTGTCTATGTTTAAATTGATTCTTGTAAGGTGTCCTTGGGTGTTCAGAAAAGCGCCACTAAATAAAATGTATTATTATTATTATTATTATTAGTTGTAGTCGAGGATTTGCTGAATGAATTCAGTGGCATCTCTGTGCATGGCATCATTGCTATAATGGTGTTATCCACTGTCTAATCTAGAAAACATTTTAGGAGAGGATAAAAATGTAAATCTTTCCTTTGGTTCATCACAATGTTACTGACACTGAGGATGAATTCTCTGAGGTCTTACCTATCCATAGAGACCGAGATCATGCATATTCTTTTTCTAAACTCTCTCTAGCAGATCCCTCAACTTTATTTTTATATTGATTGTAAAGTGGTCTGTAATGTGACTTTCCTCACTCTAAATTAACAAAGCTGCAATCAAACTCATCATGCCACCTCACTCACTTCCAGGAACCAAAAATAGAAACACATTAAGACTCCAAGTTCATCCAGGGCCTTTCCAGTTATCTAAGATATTCAATTTACAATGATATAAAACATTTGAGAAGCTGGAACAGTTACTGTTCGTTGCGGGCCCTAGTCTGTGGAACAAACTGCCTCACCACATCAGATCTGCTCCTTCTACGGAGTCTTTCAAAGCACAGCTCAAGGCCCACCTCTTTTCTTTGGCTTTTGAATGTACTTGAATTGTGATTACTAATTGGCCTTTTATAATGCTCATTACAACAGTCTTTTACTCATGGATTTTACCTTGGTCTCTGTCTGTGGATGTGTGCGATTTTGTTGTCTGCTCTGTTGACCTGTTTTTATTCTGCCTATGTCTGTAAAGCACTTTGGTCAGCTCATGTTGTTTTAAATGTGCTATAGAAATACATTTTAATTGACTTGACTTACTGTTTGACACTGTTCCCTTCCTGTCAGTGGACTAATCGATTAATCTCTCGGCTACACCAGACCTAATTATCCAGATCTGAGAGGGTTTAATCAACCAAATTATCCATGAATGAATCCCAGATTAAAACGAAGTTATGAGGAAAGAACAACCAGTATATGACTTTAATAATTAGTACTCAGTTTGTTTAAGACGCCTTCAGGGACCTCTGGGAGAGCTCAAACTCCAGACAAACAAATGTACACTTTGGTAAACACACCATCTATTCATCAGGTTTTAACGGTTCTCCATTAGAACAGTAGAACCTCTAGAGAACCATCTTTGTTCTCCATTAGAACAGTAGAACCTCTACAGAACCATCTTTGTTCTCCATTAGAACAGTAGAACCTCTAGAGAACCATCTTTGTTCTCCATTAGAACAGTAGGACCTCTACAGAACCATCTTTGTTCTCCATTAGAACAGTAGAACCTCTACAGACACAACCTCTACAACCTAAATAGTGCATTAAAACAAATCAGTAAGATGATGTAAAAGAAAGGTGAAAAACAGCTATATAATGTATCTTTAAACAGTAAATGAACTGTAAAATACTGTGAAATTAATGACGTTCAAACTGTATTTTTCATTAACAGTACAAAGCTGTACATTTCAGCGACAGTATAATAATGTTAATTTTACAGTAACATAAAGGCAACCCTGCTGCCAGTTCTTTACTGTTATTTTACTGGGAAATTCTTAACAGTGTGTGCATCCATCTGCTCTAATGAGAAGCAATTTGACTGACAGGATGATCGACCCTGATGCATCAGCGACCTCAGCATCCAGCTGACCTCATTTAAAGTCCTCCACATTCAAAGAGGATGCTGGTGCCTTCAGGAGCATCCTCTCCTGATGGATTCACATCAACCCTCCCAGGTTCATGATCTTTGACAGCATGTGACTCAGACAAAAGAGACGCACCGTGCAAGTAAACAGGCCACTCACCTTCATCATCATCGACAGGTTGACGCGCCTCATCCTCGTTCACATGACAGCAAAAGGAACCAGAAACACCGACCATTTGCAACGTTTTCTCCCTGCAGCCTGCAGGATGGTGGATCCCCGATCTGGCTACTCCTCCATGGGGGAAAAGCGCACATAAACCGGGCTGAAAAACAGCAATAACCCGGGTTACATGTCGGATAAAAGCAGAACAATGAGTGCAAATTAGAAGCAATGTGTTCGAGCATCCAGGCTCAGGTCTGGATGATGGAAGGAAGGATGCATGGATGGATGGAAGAGCCTCTCACATACCCGGTGAAGAAGGTGGCCTCCGCTGCAAAAAATGACGAGTCCAGACTTGTGAAAGGCTGCATCGCATTGTGACTGATTGTGTTGGCAGAGAAATACAAGTCAGGGAATTGCACAGCGGCTCCTAGAGGATGAGATTTTAAATGCATCCAAAAATATCAACAAAAACATACTTATTTTTGTTTATTATTATCCTTTCACAAAACACATGTGATAGGCAATATTTTCACATTATTTTACATGTATAATACACATGATAGGCAATATTTTCACATTATTTTACATGTATAATACACATGATAGGCTATAATTTCACATTATTTTACATATATAATACACATGATAGGCTATATTTTCACATTATTTTACATGTATAATACACATGATAGGCAATATTTTCACATTATTTTACATGTATAATACACATGATAGGCTATATTTTCACATTATTTTACATGTATAATACACATGATAGGCAATATTTTCACATTATTTTACATGTATAATGCACATGATAGGCTATAATTTCACATTATTTTACATATATAATACACATGATAGGCTATATTTTCACATTATTTTACATGTATAATGCACATGATAGGCTATAATTTCACATTATTTTACATATATAATACACATGATAGGCAATATTTTCACATTATTTTACATGTATAATGCACATGATAGGCTATATTTTCACATTATTTTACATGTATAATACACATGATAGGCTATATTTTCACATTATTTTACATGTATAATACACATGATAGGCTATATTTTCACATTATTTTACATATATAATACACATGATAGGCTATATTTTCACATTATTTTACATGTATAATGCACATGATAGGCAATATTTTCACATTATTTTACATGTATAATACACATGATAGGCTATATTTTCACATTATTTTACATGTATAATACACATGATAGGCAATATTTTCACATTATTTTACATATATAATACACATGATAGGCTATATTTTCACATTATTTTACATATATAATGCACATGATAGGCTATATTTTCACATTATTTTACATGTATAATACACATGATAGGCTATATTTTCACATTATTTTACATGTATAATACACATGATAGGCAATATTTTCACATTATTTTACATATATAATGCACATGATAGGCTATATTTTCACATTATTTTACATGTATAATGCACATGATAGGCAATATTTTCACATTATTTTACATATATAATGCACATGATAGGCTATATTTTCACATTATTTTACATGTATAATACACATGATAGGCTATATTTTCACATTATTTTACATGTATAATACACATGATAGGCAATATTTTCACATTATTTTACATATATAATGCACATGATAGGCTATATTTTCACATTATTTTACATGTATAATACACATGATAGGCAATATTTTCACATTATTTTACATGTATAATACACATGATAGGCAATATTTTCACATTATTTTACATGTATAATACACATGATAGGCTATATTTTCACATTATTTTACATATATAATACACATGATAGGCTATATTTTCACATTATTTTACATGTATAATGCACATGATAGGCAATATTTTCACATTATTTTACATATATAATACACATGATAGGCAATATTTTCACATTATTTTACATGTATAATACACATGATAGGCTATATTTTCACATTATTTTACATGTATAATACACATGATAGGCTATATTTTCACATTATTTTACATATATAATACACATGATAGGCTATATTTTCACATTATTTTACATGTATAATGCACATGATAGGCAATATTTTCACATTATTTTACATGTATAATACACATGATAGGCTATATTTTCACATTATTTTACATGTATAATACACATGATAGGCAATATTTTCACATTATTTTACATATATAATACACATGATAGGCTATATTTTCACATTATTTTACATATATAATGCACATGATAGGCTATATTTTCACATTATTTTACATGTATAATACACATGATAGGCTATATTTTCACATTATTTTACATGTATAATACACATGATAGGCAATATTTTCACATTATTTTACATATATAATGCACATGATAGGCTATATTTTCACATTATTTTACATGTATAATGCACATGATAGGCAATATTTTCACATTATTTTACATGTATAATACACATGATAGGCTATATTTTCACATTATTTTACATGTATAATACACATGATAGGCAATATTTTCACATTATTTTACATGTATAATACACATGATAGGCTATATTTTCACATTATTTTACATGTATAATACACATGATAGGCTATATTTTCACATTATTTTACATGTATAATACACATGATAGGCAATATTTTCACATTATTTTACATGTATAATACACATGATAGGCAATATTTTCACATTATTTTACATGTATAATACACATGATAGGCTATATTTTCACATTATTTTACATGTATAATACACATGATAGGCAATATTTTCACATTATTTTACATATATAATGCACATGATAGGCTATATTTTCACATTATTTTACATGTATAATGCACATGATAGGCTATAATTTCACATTATTTTACATGTATAATACACATGATAGGCAATATTTTCACATTATTTTACATATATAATGCACATGATAGGCTATATTTTCACATTATTTTACATGTATAATGCACATGATAGGCAATATTTTCACATTATTTTACATGTATAATGCACATGATAGGCTATAATTTCACATTATTTTACATATATAATACACATGATAGGCTATATTTTCACATTATTTTACATGTATAATACACATGATAGGCTATATTTTCACATTATTTTACATGTATAATACACATGATAGGCTATATTTTCACATTATTTTACATGTATAATACACATGATAGGCAATATTTTCACATTATTTTACATATATAATGCACATGATAGGCTATATTTTCACATTATTTTACATGTATAATGCACATGATAGGCAATATTTTCACATTATTTTACATGTATAATACACATGATAGGCTATATTTTCACATTATTTTACATGTATAATACACATGATAGGCAATATTTTCACATTATTTTACATGTATAATACACATGATAGGCTATATTTTCACATTATTTTACATGTATAATACACATGATAGGCTATATTTTCACATTATTTTACATGTATAATACACATGATAGGCAATATTTTCACATTATTTTACATGTATAATACACATGATAGGCAATATTTTCACATTATTTTACATGTATAATACACATGATAGGCTATATTTTCACATTATTTTACATGTATAATACACATGATAGGCAATATTTTCACATTATTTTACATATATAATGCACATGATAGGCTATATTTTCACATTATTTTACATGTATAATGCACATGATAGGCTATAATTTCACATTATTTTACATGTATAATACACATGATAGGCAATATTTTCACATTATTTTACATATATAATGCACATGATAGGCTATATTTTCACATTATTTTACATGTATAATGCACATGATAGGCAATATTTTCACATTATTTTACATGTATAATGCACATGATAGGCTATAATTTCACATTATTTTACATATATAATACACATGATAGGCTATATTTTCACATTATTTTACATGTATAATACACATGATAGGCTATATTTTAACATTATTTTACATATATAATACACATGATAGGCTATATTTTAACATTATTTTACATGTATAATACACATGATAGGCTATATTTTCACATTATTTTACATATATAATGCACATGATAGGCTATATTTTCACATTATTTTACATATATAATACACATGATAGGCTATATTTTCACATTATTTTACATGTATAACACGCAGTGGTGGAATTAAGCTAAGAGGAGCGTGCAACTAGAGCTCCACTGTGTTTCTACTCGTAAATGTACAAATAGAAAAGTCACTTGAAATCTTTTGCAGTGCGCGTCCGATGCACGACGTCCTCACGCACAGGGAGATGAGATGAGATGAGCGACGTCAAGCTGTTCAACATCAGGACCACCACAGGAAGTGGGTTTATTTGACCTTCAAAATAAAATTGACACATTTGGGACAAACCTGGTGGTGGTGGTGGTGGTGCAGGTTTTGAGCTTGCATTGCAAAGACTTTACTGCAAGTTGTAGGTTGTACTGCAACTTCTAACTGCACATCAGTATTTAGGGTTGTACTGCAACTTCTAACTGCACATCAGTATTTAGGTTTGTACTGCAACTTCTAACTGCACATCAGTATTTAGGGTTGTACTGCAACTTCTAACTGCACATCAGTATTTACGGTTGTACTGCAACTTCTAACTGCACATCAGTATTTAGGGTTGTACTGCAACTTCTAACTGCACAGTAGTATTTAGGTTTGTACTGCAACTTCTAACTGCACATCAGTATTTAGGTTTGTACTGCAACTTCTAACTGCACATCAGTATTTAGGTTTGTACTGCAACTTCTAACTGCACATCAGTATTTAGGTTTGTACTGCAACTTCTAACTGCACATCAGTATTTAGGGTTGTACTGCAACTTCTAACTGCACATCAGTATTTAGGGTTGTACTGCAACTTCTAACTGCACATCAGTATTTAGGTTTGTACTGCAACTTCTAACTGCACATCAGTATTTAGGTTTGTACTGCAACTTCTAACTGCACATCAGTATTTAGGTTTGTACTGCAACTTCTAACTGCACATCAGTATTTAGGGTTGTACTGCAACTTCTAACTGCACATCAGTATTTAGGGTTGTACTGCAACTTCTAACTGCACAGTAGTATTTAGGGTTGTACTGCAACTTCTAACTGCACATCAGTATTTAGGGTTGTACTGCAACTTCTAACTGCACAATAATATTTAGGGTTGAACTGCAACTTCTAACTGCACAGTAGTATTTAGGTTTGTACTGCAACTTCTAACTGCACATCAGTATTTAGGGTTGTACTGCAACTTCTAACTGCACATCAGTATTTAGGGTTGTACTGCAACTTCTAACTGCACAATAATATTTAGGGTTGTACTGCAACTCTATGATTTGTCTTTTAGTTCCAGGTGATCCACCATATATGGCATGTCAGAGCTCTCATGCAGCCAAGAAAACAAGACTGTCCATGATCAAACTTTTCACATAAAACTGTTTAGGCTGGATTTACAACAGCCTCAAGACCCCAGACCCTCAGGTGCCTTAAAAGGCCCAGGTTCAGGGTGTACCAAATAGTTTGACTGATTGCAAATGTCTTTCTGAATGTGCAACACTAATGCACAATGCCAGTTTCCAGCTGTATCAATCAGGTTTTCTATACTCCAAACCATGTAGCATTTGGTGTTAAAGTCTGTTTAAAGACAATAATGCACAAGTTAAATAAATCCAACAAACCCAACAAATTAACTGGAAAAGCCAGATGGATCCACAGGAGCTCACTCTGAAATCTGAATTTTCAGAGAAATAAAGTGGAGTAATATATTGAGAAATGGGGCGTCTGATATGTTTTTGACAAACTGCATCCTGGAATTACGAGTCATTCTCTCAGATAAATTTGTGAGCCTCTTTAATTAATACTTTGTGCCCTTAAATGACTCTTTGGATGATTTGTGAATTACCTAAATGTGCACAAGTTGAATAACAAACTCCAAAAAAGCTTCTTCTTCTTTTTTTCTTTTTTTAAAGTTCTACTCTTGTGACACAATGTCTGATTAATTGAGGAACTCATGATACACCATGTTAATTGTTGATCACTGTATACGACTGTGGTGCAACAGTGAAACAGTTTATGACACTGAGCATTTCATTTCCTGCAAAAATAAAGAAGCTAAATGTACTGAAGTGTCCAGCAGGCGGCGGCAGAGGAGCAGTTTACAACTGTTGACCCAGTTTTAGTCTCCCAGTGCTTTAATGGGACTGTTTTGTATACATTTTCATTGAGCATCTTTAATCAATGACATCAAGATTCAGAGAAAAAAAAACAAGTTCAGACCAGAAATAAAATTCTGCCTGCATTTCCTCTACACGGCTGATTTACTATAATTCAAATTATCTCTCTTATTTCCATATTATTGTTGTTGTCTCCTTGTTTGTGTGGGCCCAGATAGATGAGGCAAAGATACATAGAAAATATAGATTTTTATTTGTATCATCACAATAAGATCTCCATAGGAATATTACAGTAGTGTTACAGAGATTATGGCCTAACAGAGGGCATTTCATCTCTTTCACCGCTTTTTATGAACAAGTTATCATTAATCACCCATAAAAACCTGTGGAGACTCTTTAAAGTTGTTGTTAAATCACTGCTTTGTGTAAAAAGAAAAATGTGTGTAGCTTTAGCTGTGATTTAAGCACCGTTTGATATCAAATGAAACAGAAAAGAGCCGTTGAATGCACAGAATTCAGTCTGAAAACCTCCTTTCCTTCATTGCCTTTTTGTTTCCTTCCCTGTCTCCTATCTTGCCTCTCACCTCCTTAAAGTTGAGTTCATGTTAAAAGTTCAAATAAAAACATTGTGTTGGATGTGAAATGGGTTTCATAGTGGTGAGCAGCGGATAAATTCAGCAGTAGATTATAAAACCATGGCTATAGAGAGTTATTAAAAACATAAGCTGTCAGAGGGGGGCAGTGCACACACACACACACACACACACACACACACACACACACAAACCAGGTATTTCACATCAGCCTGTGGCTATGTTAAAATTGAGAAATGAAATCCCGTCAGCAATAATAAACAACATGTCTGTGCAAAGACGGCAAAGTATGAGCATTAAGTGAAGTTAAACAATAAAAGACTGAGGAGAGTGTGTGTGTGTGTGTGTGTGTGTTGAGTCCTGTAGGTTTCAGGAAAATAATTATATATAATAATTAATCTCTATCCTCAAGTTGCATATCATTCATTGAAATGAGTGATTTATGTGCTGATTCACATGGACTCTGGTGAGAATCCTCCCACATCCAGGGTGACAAACACCAGATTTGACCTTTAATTTGCGCCCTTAAATAAGTCATTTATGTTCTTATTTCTACTGTAAAAGTGTGTGCAGACATTTACAGCTCAGGTTAAACATGTCACCTCTCATGCACCACGCGTTGTTGGACGTGCGTTTCACACATTAAATTGCTGCACCCTCATCAGCCTCTGGACAGGAAGCGCAGGTTGATGGGCTTTGCGGGGATGAGCAGGGTTCGAGTTTTCGGCTCCACGAGCGGTGCACCATGTTCAGGCTGGACCTCGTAGTGCTGCATTAGCTGGAAGGAGACATAAAACAGCCTTTAAATCCATACAGGAGCTTCATTCTGTTAGATACTTGAGGATTTTGTTTGTAGATCTTAGCAGGATATCTCAAAAACTTGAGCACAGATTTGAATGAAACAAATCATTTCTTTTTGGAGAACTTTTTCAAGGATTTCTTAATTTGTGGCTGGCTAAATAAAAGAACATAAGCAAAAGAAAAATATAAAGAAACTAGGGCTGTCAGATTTAACGCGTCGACGCAAATGAGTTTTAACGCCACTAATTTCTTTAACGCATTACTGCAACTTGCGTAGAAAACCTAATGAATCCATAGGTACCAACCATGACATATTAACTTGTCATGTGTCATGTCATGAAGGAGGTTAAATAACGCTTCAAACTTTTGTCTGTGGCAAACTTTCAAATAAATTGTGGCAAGGAAAACCTGGCATGGCCATTTTCAAAGGGGTTCCTTGACCTCTGACCTCAAGACATGTGAATGAAAATGTGTTCTATGGGAACCCACGAGTCTCCCCTTTACAAACATAACTTCCTGGACAATATTTATCATTGTTTTGTGTTGTTAACTGATTTCCAATAAGAAATATATAAATACATTTGCATAAAGCAGCATATTTGTCCACTCCCATGTTGATAAGAGTATTAAATACTTGGCAAATCTCCCTTTAAGGTACATTTTGAACAGATAAAAAATGTGTGATTGCGATTAATCGAGATTAACTATGGACAATCATGCGATTAAATATTTTAAACGATTGACAGCCCTAAAAGAAACACAAATTGGCCAAGAAGTAGGCTAAAAGTCCACTTCCTGTCTCTGTCTGTCTCTTCTTCACTCACCCTGGACAGAGCAAAGTACATCTCCATCTCCGCCACCCTCTTCCCAACACAGGCTCGCACCCCGACTCCGAAGGGGATGAAGCTGTACGGGTGGTGCTGGTAGAAGCCGGGCGCCGCCCTGCCACAGACGCTGCTGGCCGCCTCGGCACGGAGCCAGCGCTCTGGGACGAAGAGCTCTGCGTCTACGAACTCTGCTTCATTGTGACAGACTGCGTAATGACACAGATGGAACTGAGTCTGCAAAGAAGAGAAGCGTATTTAAATCATTTCTGATCTTTAAAGTTAAAGGTGCCTCACATCCTGGTTGTGCTTTCCTACCTTCTTTGGGAACCAGTAGTTTCCCACGATCACCTCATCGTCTGAAATAAAGCGTCCGTTTCCAGGAACCACGGGATAAAGGCTGGAGGAGAAAGACACAGACGACAGTCAGACTCTAAATCAGAGACAGAGCTAACCTGGAGCACGTTATTGATTATTTATGTCCGATTCAGTGTTTTATTCTTTGCTTTACGTCAGCTGTACTAGCTGTACCATATAAGTCAAAAACTGATAAAAGCTGTTCTGTCACTTTGCCAGTCTCACAGGTCAGGGCATGTCAGGTCGAAACACGTAGAAATACCACAAAATAAAAAAAATGCTCCGTCACAAGTTCTGCCTTTTAAAAAACTTATCAGCAGAAGTATCAAAAGTAAAAGTAGTCGTGCTGCAACATAACTCCTTTCAGAGTGTTTTTATTATAATGATAATAAAAACACTCTGAAATGAGTCATTATATTACATTATAATATATATAATATAATATAATGATAATAAAAACACTCTGAAAGGAGTCATTATATTATATTATATTATATTATATATATTATATATATTATATTAGCTGCATTATAATATTGTAGCTGGTCAAGGTTCAAGGAGCAGATTATTTGACTACTATATAACTAATCTAATCTAGAACACTGCATCTGACTGGTTACTAAGTACTTCATGTTTAAAGTTCAGCTGATTGATGGGCTGCTTGTTTTCCAAACTGTAGTTCCAGGGCCAACACTGCTTCGTGAGTAGTTCATACTAGCAGTCTGCTCACCGTAGCGTCTCCTTGATGACGGCCTTCAGGTAGGGCATCCTGCTCAGGTGCTCTGTGGTTGGCTCCCGTCTGTCCGGACACACAGAGTCCACCTCTCTGTAAAGTCGATCCTGAGCCCTGCGGTCCCTCGCTAAGTGGTACAGCGCCCACGACAGTGTGTTGGAGGTCTGAGATCAGGAGGGAATCAGATTATTGTCCATCACAGGGCTAAGACTAGCAGTCTGAGAGAGTCAGAGGAAATAAAGTCATTGTGAGGAAGCAACAACTCCCTCACTAACTGTTTGGTAAAGCCAAGTGGGGTTGATCACAGTTATCTTTGTTTTTCCTTATGTGGGTAGTTAAGGGGTTAATTGACTGACAGAGACTGAGTGGCTCCAAGTGTAATCAGGTGTGCTCTGATTTCCCAGGTTCTCACTGCAGGTGTCTCCAGTCTGAGCTGATGGCAGCACTCGCCTGATAAGCCAGTTTGAACTGGAAAGACGGGCTGTTAGGTTATATGACCATGTGTGAAAGTAGAGTTTGGGGGGGAGAGTGGTAAAAAGAGCAGCACCAGGCATGTGGTGAGCTGTGTAACAGAATGCAGAGGGTTTTTACCTCCATGTGTTTTTTCCTTTGTTTGATGGAATTTTTACAGACTGAAAATAAAAGTCTGCCTTATTTTTCAAGCATACTTAGCTGCCAGTGTGATGATTTCTCTTCGTGACTTTTCACCTTGCTCTCCTGCACCTCACCTTGCAACAGTCATTACAGTTCATCCATCCATCCAATACATGTTGAGATATTTCAGTCTGGACTAAAGTGGTGGAGCGACCAACCGACATCCATGAAGCTGCTACAAACTAGAAAACCTAAAGAATCCATCGGTACCAACCATGTCATACTAGCTTGTCCTGAAGGAGGCTAAATGACGTTCCAAACTTGCGCTAAATTTTAGTGAGGAAAAACTGTCATGGCCATTTTCAAAGGGGTCCCTTGACCTCTGACCTCCAGATCAGTGAATGTAAATGGGTTCTATGGGTACCCACGAGTCTCCCCTTTACAGACATGCCCACTTTATGATAATCACATGCAGTTTGGGGCAAGTCATAGTCAAGTCAGCACACTGACACACTGACAGCTGTTGTTGCCTGTTGGGCTGCAGTTTGCCATGTTATGATGTGAGCATATTGCTTTATGCTAAATGCAGTACCTGTGAGGGTTTCTGGACAATATCTGTCATTGTTTTGTGTTGTTAATTGATTTCCAATAATAAATATATACATTTGCATAAAGCGGCATATTTGTCCACTCCCATGTTGATAAGAGTATTAAATACTTGTTAAATCTCAAAGGTACATACATCACGATTAATCATGATTACCTCTGGACACTCATGCGATGAATCACCAATACATATTTTAATCGATTGACAGCCCTCAGTCCAACACTTTCATGTATTTGCCCATCTTACAACAGAACTGTATGTGCATAGTTTTGTTTTTAATGCAAAGTCCTTCGCTGCTTGTCTGAGATCTGAGAGTGGACACTGGGTGGTTATTTTAATTTCCTTTCATGGTTTTGATTGTTATTAACAAAGAGGAAGTTGGCAGTAGAAGCCGACTCTGACTGATTTATAAGCGGCTGCTGAAATGTCCTCTCTAAACATTTAAAGTCTCGACGCTGGACCTTCTTATACAAAGAGTCAATGTGTGAAGAAAAAGACGTTCAGGTTTAAGGGTTTAAAACGTGGACAGATGCAGCGCAGCATAACAGAACCGGATAAAACTTGAATTACTCCACCAACCAGTCAAGTTTCAGTTTACATCATGTCTGTCCAAAATGTCATCACTTCATCATTTTATCCTGTTAGACATGTCGGTGAAGTTGTCATAATTAGCATATGAATTCTTGGGTTATGTCCAAAAACATGATTTGTGTGGTCACGGTGATCAGTAAATGGACATTTGTGCCAAATTTGAAGACATTCCCTTTCAGGTGTTATATAGTATAATAGTCTGGACGGACAACCTGAAACATAATGCGTCCGGCCTCGGCTGTCCCCGGCGTGAAGGCATAACCAAGATAAATCCGTCTGCAAAGTTTCAGCCAAATACAGGCTGAAGGTACAGTTACATTCTTGAGGTATGTTGCAAGAGCTTGTTTCTTTGTATTGGCAACCATTTCACCAGAGAAGGAGTAGCATTTGTGTTCCTTCCAGTATGTGATTTCTCATCTATCTGTCTCAGCTCATATCTCTAGATTTGATTTGAGCTGCAGCTCGCAGCTACAACAACAAGCCTCCACCTCTCCTTGGAATGCAGACAGACGAGCTCTGCGAACGCTGCGACGTGCAGCAACTAAACACCAGCACTCGTCTCTGTTGTTGCAGCTTTATCAGGCCGAACTTAGCTGATCTCACTGTGAACGCCTCAGGACCTACTTTCTCATTGCCCTCTTGGACGCTAGATTGTGTGTTATGTGTAGATGTGGCTAAAGGTCAAGATGAAGTAGATCATGATGCATTAGCAACAGAGAATTTAGCTTGAACTTCTTTGTTTTAAGTCTTAAGGAAGTTGGAGTGTATGGAGGATGGAACCTGCCAAAATCCAAAACAAATCAATAAATAAATGACTGGATAAATAAATAAATATGTCATTAAATGTAGCAAAAATAATATTATAAAAATAAATATAGCCATTAATTAATTGATAAAATGTGACATAAATTGATATTTCTGTTTTTATTTGCTTATTTAGTTATTTATCTCTGTATTAAATGCCTTATTTATTTATTTACTCTTCTGTTTAATTTGACCTTTTATTTATTTATGTACTTATTTGTATTCATTTTTAAAAAATCTATATTTTATTTTTGCATATATTTTATTTTCAGGTTGAGTTACAGCCCCCTCATTTGCATAATGAGGCAGAAATGTATAAATAAATGTAAAAAGAAAAGAATACAGAAATAAATAAGTTTAGAGAACTAAATTTGGGGTGAAATGCAAAGGGAAAATCATGCATAAATAAATAAATGCATAAATACATACATTTAAATAAATAAATAAAAATAAATGCAAAAATAATAAATAATAAAATACATTTTAAAGTTAATAAAAATAAATAAATAAAAGGGAAAGTTAAACAGAAGAGTAAATAAATATGTTTGGGGAAATAAATAAGGGGTGAAATGCAAAGGGAAAACCATGCAAAAATAAATAAATACATTTACAGATGAATAAATAAAAGGGAAAGTTAAACAGAAGAGTAAATAAATACATAAATAAATAAATACAAATATGAATAAATAAAGACGCAAATTAAAACAGAAATATCAATTTATGTCACATTTTAATCAAATGATTAATGGATATATTTTATTTTTAATATTATTTTTGCTACATTTAATGATACATTTATTTATCTATCGGATCATGTATTCATTTATTGATGTATTTTTGATTTTGGCAGGTTTTGTCCTCCATAAGAGTGAAGTCCAGAGTCTGATTAGGCAGCTTTCTCTGCCTATCCCAGCGGACCCAGAGCCTTTCCTGGAACAACTGGAAATTCCTACATGTTGCGAGAACTGGCCTCACAAACAGTGAAGAGTCATTTCTGCTACTTCATACTTCTACTATATGATACTTTTTACTGCCCTACATGTATCTGACAAATGAAGCTCTAGTTTAAGTTCAGTCAGGAAGACGATCTTCATGCTCAGGCCTGTAATGATGTGTTCCTCACATCCTGCCACTCACTCCTCTAGTGCTGCCGCAATAACCACAATACTGACACTTTATGATCATCACATGCAGTTTGGGGCAAGTCATAGTCAAGTCAGCACACTGACACACTGACAGCTGTTGTTGCCTGTTGGGCTGCAGTTTGCCATGTTATGATTTCAGCATATTTTTTATACCTGTGAGAGTTTCTGGATCAATATCTGTCATTGTTTTGTGTTGTTAACTGATTTCCAATAATAAATATATACATACATTTTCATAAAGCAGCATATTTGCCCACTCCCATGTTGATAAGAGGATTAAATAGTTGATAAATCTCCCTTAAGATTAAAAATGTGTGATTAATCCTGATTAACTATTTTAATCGATTGACAGCCCTAATTAAAACTCAAACCACTCCTCCTCTCTCCATCTGGATGCTCTCTGTGTTCCTAACACACTTATTTTCATCAACATACGGATAAATCAGAAATCATACCAGCCTCCAGCTCTCCCACTGGACAAAACTACAACTGTCTGAAGCTTCTTGAACAGATGACAGGAGAGAAGCAGCAGTTTGAGAAGTTTCTATGGATGTTTTTTCCCCTCAGCTAAAATGAGAATATCTGCTGCTCTGTTCTCTGTGGAGGAGCTGATAGTAAACTATTTACAGCTGCTTCTATAATATATTATCATAACTAGTAGTATATACTATTATAATGTTTGTCTCATATGCTCCTGTTTATCTGAACTACTTCTGTCCTGCCACATATCCCCTCAATAAAGGTTCATCTCATCTTATCTGAAATTTAAATCGTGCATGTTAAAACTGACGCACGATGAAATAGTGATAGATTGAAGGCTGGAACCAGCAGCCCCCTACTCACCGTGTCGACCCCTCCCAGCAGCAGCTCAGTGATGCTGATGTAGACCTCGGCTCTGCTCAGCCTGTCACAGGACAGCAGGTAGGTGAGGTAAATGCCCTCCGCCGGCTTGCCGCTGGACACCTGAGCTTGGATTTCAGCGATCCTCCTGTTGATGAGGGATTGCGCTGCCCAACGGAAACACAACAACCAAACACTTTACCAACTTATAAGTGAATCCAAATGACATGAATGTCTCCTTTTGCTGTTTGTCTTGCTACATACCTATGTCATAGAGGTCGTCCCAGGCCTGGACGAAGCGTCTCCAGAAGGGGAGGACGCTGCGGCTCCAGCGAGGGAAGAGGATCACAATCTCAGACAGCGTCAGCATGTCATTGGCGGCGGTGATGAAGCGCTGCGTGTCAACGGGGATCTCCTCCTCCAGGCAGCCCAACCTGGTCTCAAACAAGATGGAGGAGATACCTGCAAGAGGTGAAGAGCATCACAAACCGCCCCGCTGACCTCAACCGCCGCTAGACTTTCTGAAAACATTCCCACCTTCAAAGCCGAACTTGTAGAGCTCAGCAGTCATGTCTGAAACGGTGGCCTGGTCCTCGCTGCGACTGCGGAGGAGCTCGACGCGTCGCAGTAGATCTCCGACCACCTGGTGGATGATGGGGGCGTAGGTCAACACTTCCCGCAGCTTTAGCATCTTAGGGTTCAGGGCGCTGCGGATGCGGTACCACTCCGGTCCTGTGCTACAAAGCAAAAGAGTTCTTCAGATTAACAACTCTTTTAGGGACCTTTACGAACACTTTAGAGAGGAAGAGAGTTGCTACCGGGGATTAAACCCAAACGACTAGGACCACTAATGATTATATTAGCTGTTGTTTATGACCGTTATTATCTTTTACATTTAAAGGAAGATCCATAAACTCACTCCACATGCAGCCCGTAGGCCTGACCTCTCAGGTCCCGGTACTCCTTCCAGTGAGGCAGCTCGGCTCGGAGCGGGTAGCGGCCCTCCTGTTGGATCACCTGAGCGATGAGCTCCGGAGTCGCCACGTTGACGATGTCGAAGGGGCCGAATCTGGAGCGCCAGATGGGCCCGTAAAGGCTCTTCTGGACATCCTGGAAGAGTAACTTGAGTTTAAAGTAGTTCAACATATAATCAGCCCGTATTATATAAATACTGCTCCCATGGTAATGCATCAATAATATATTATATGATATAAAACACTCTGAAAGGGTTCATGTGTGTGTAATTCAGAGTACTACTTTTAAAAGTTGTGTAACTCCAGATTGGCAGGTCCGCCATTGGCGCCCCGTTCTCTTCACAGATGAGAGAAGGTTCACACTGAGCACATGTGACAGACGTGAAAGAGTCTGGAGACGCCGTGGTGAACGGTAACATCATCCAGCATGATCCGTTTGGTGGTGGGTCAGTGATGGTCTGGGGAGGCATACTGTATCCTTGGAGGATCACAGACCTCCATGTCATAGCCAACGGTACCCTGACTGCTGTTAGGTACTGGGATGAAATCCTCAGAGCGATTGTCAGACCGTAAGCTGGTGCAGTGGGCCCAGGGTTCCTCCTGGTGCAGTGGGCCCTGGGTTCCTCCTGGTGCAGTGGGCCCTGGGTTCCTCCTGGGTTCCTCCTGGGTTCCTCCTAGGCTCCTCCTGGGTTCCTCCTGGGTTCCTCCTGGGTTCCTCCTAGGCTCCTCCTGGGTTCCTCCTGGGTTCCTCCTGGGTTCCTCCTGGTGCAGTGGGCCCCGGGTTCCTCCTGGTGCAGTGGGCCCTGGGTTCCTCCTGGGTTCCTCCTGGGTTCCTCCTAGGCTCCTCCTGGGTTCCTCCTGGGTTCCTCCTGGGTTCCTCCTAGGCTCCTCCTGGGTTCCTCCTGGGTTCCTCCTGGGTTCCTCCTGGTGTAGTAGGCCCCGGGTTCCTCCTGGTGCAGGACAGTGCCCGGCCTCATGTGGCCAGAGTGTGTAAGCGGTTCCTAGATGACGAAGGCATTGATGCCATTGACCGACCCTCACTAGGTCTCCTGACCTAAATCCAATTGAGCACCTATGGGACGTTATGTATCGGTGAATCCGACGCCACCAAGTACCGCCACAGACTTTCCAGGAGCCCTCTGATGCCCTGATCCAGGTCTGGGAGGAGATCCGCCAGGACACCATCCGCCAACTCATCAGGAGCATGCCCAGACGCTGTAGGGAGTGCATACAGGCACGCGGGAGCCGTACACACTACTGAGTCACTTTATGAGTTGATGTGATGAAATGAAAAGAATGTGATTTACATTCTTTACTTTGATTTTGGGTGTGATTTTGAATCCAGCCCTCAATGAGTTGATGATTTTGGTTTTCATTGACCGTTGTTACGTCATTTTGTTCTCAACAAATTATTCAATGTACATCAGTAACGATTTTACACTTGAATAGTTAGTTATCAAGATCTGATGTGTGATTTAAGTGTTCCCTTCATTTCTTTAGAGCAGTGTATTAAAGGTCACATATTATGCTCATTTCCAGGTTCATAGATGTATTTTAATGTTGCACTAGAACATGTTTACATGCTGCAATGTTCAAAAAACCCTTTATTCTTCTCATACTGCAGCCTGAGTCTGCCTGCCTCAGAGCCTAATTCAGCCTCTGTCTGAAAACCACTGATTCACAGCCTGTCTTTACAGATCCATCTGTGAGAAATGACCGACAGAATCATCCCAGAGGAGAGCAGACAGCTGAAAGCAGATGGGAGATACAGAGCTAACCCCATTAGCTACATGCTACCGCTATGACACGGTGTGTAAACACAGCGACCATCAGGGTGGAAAATAGAAGATGTGAAACAGTAGTCAGTTCATTATTTCTGCTAAAAGATAAATGTATGGAAGATCAGAGTAATGGTATTGTAAGTGCCGTTGCATAAATGTGTTCATGATATATAATTAGTAATTGATCCCATAAGTTCATGCAATAAATAAATAAATAGATAATTCATTTAATGTAAGGTTAAAAATTTAAATATGATGTGAGTAAAATTATTTGTTTCATACAGTTCAAAATGTGTAACAGGTAGAAGTGTTTCAGTCAAAAGTACATTAGTCCACTGTGTTTTACGTTCCGCCCCGGAACCAATGTTCCCTGTGTAGTACCACTACGACGGAATTCATTGAGGGACTAAAACAATCCAACGTAAGTGAAGGAGCAGATGCCTTTCGCGGGCTCTGTAAAGTGTTTAAAGCTATGATTATCGACGTCTGAAGCTAAAAGCAGACAGTCAAAGAGACTTTCAAAAGGACTTTCATGGACTCAAGAACCTCTTTTCATGACAAGCGGCCAACGAGTTTTCACGGCGTGTGCATGACGTGACTCAGAAGTGAAGCATCAGAGAAAGACGTGTCCAAGCAATAAACGCCCGTATCAAAGAACCGACCTGTGTCTGTGTTGTTGTGAAGAGAGCTACAGGTATATTATTTACAATAGTAGCTGTCTCTGTGTTACCATGACTACAGACCACCGGAGCTTAGCTTACCATAGTTTACCAGAGCTGAAGACTTTCTCCTGTACCATGTTAACTTAACTAACTAACAGGTGGGATGATTACAAATGCTGTGAATAATTAATATTGTCATCTGTCTACTCAAATAAAGTTTGACTGTGAAACAGAAATGTGTTGTGTTGCTTACAAGTCACTATTTACTACCTGTAATCTGCTACATGCATGACATCAAATATATATAATATATAAATATCATCTGTTTAAACAGTGTAATTACATAAAGCCTTTGTGAAAGAACATGTTATATTTAGATGATGGGAGTACATGAAGCCTGTTCTGCTGGTTCTTGCAGACTTTGCTCAAGTTAGGTTGAGGAGGAGAGACAGTGACGCGCTGTGGGGCGGGGTCAGCTACTGAAGGTTCTGCTCTGGTTCGACCAGGAAACCCTTACATGGCTTGCATTTCTCTAATGACGTCAGAAGAGAAGGGAAAAAAGCGAATTTTTTTTCTGCACCCATTTCCGGACAAACGGAGGAGGAGAAAAAGAGAGAGGATGGTCTTTTATGATACTATGGTGGCCTGTAGACACACTGGGGACAGATATTGATGTTTAAAAGACATGGAAAAGTGCATTTTGCATAATAGGTGACCTTTAAACTAAAATCATAAAGTTCTTCATAACATTTTGTGAGGATTGCAACTCGATCAGAGTCACACATCTCCTCTGCTCCTCTATTTAAGAAACTCCACATTCTTACTATTTATGATATCAATATTTCTCAAATATGTGTTTTTATTTATAAGATACTTTCTGGTGGGAATATTCCTGAGCAGTTCAAGACCTATTTTAAAACAGATTCTCAGGTCCATTCTTACTCAACCTGTCAGTCTCTAGATCTTCATCCTCCTAAATGTCTCACTAGTAGAGGTCAGTTTTCAATAAGATTTAGGGGAACCAAATTATGGAGTAGCTTTTCACATCCATCAATAAACTGTTCATCTGTCAAATGTTTCAAAAGTCGCTTAAAGGGTCATTTAATTAACTTGTAATTGCTTTACCCCATGTTGTCCATGTATCTGTTTCTATGTTTTTTATTTTTTTCCCACTCACAATGTTGTTTGGTTACGATTACCCAGAAGTCTTTATAGATATTTAAAACAATATCCTCCTCACAAACACTAACCAAACACTACCACGCAACAAACACACACACACACACACACACACACTTATCTTTTTTGATATATTCACTGTATTGTTATTGTTGTTACTATATATATCTTGTCCTAATTGTTTGTTATCACTATTATGTAGTCATATTGTTTCTTTATATTAATCTTGTCTCTAGGTGGAGGCTTCAGATAAACCCAGTGTTTTTTTTTGCCTCTTCCTGCACTTTATATTATTAATTTTTTTTTTTTGTTATGTTGTATAGTCTTAAATCATATTGTCATTTACCATTATCATTTATTTATTTATTCTTTTGATTATTTATTATGTATCATTTATAATTATATTGTCATTTATCATTATCATTTTTTATTTAGATTATTTATTATATATTATTTATTTATTATTATATTGTCATTTATCATTTATTCTTTTGATTATTTATTATAAATCGTTTATTATTATATTGTCATTTATCACTATCATTTATTTCTTTATTCTTTTGATTACTTGTTATGTCAGATGCATTCAAGTGTTGAGCTCTTCAGGGTAGAAACTATCAAATAAGATGAAAACATGGATCATAAATGAGTTTTGTGAGCAGCAGGTTAAAGCAGTGTAACTGACCTGCAGTAAGTGGCTCTTGTCTGCGTATCCTTTGACGAATAACCAGTAGAGAGTGGTGGATAAACTGGGACCAGGCAGGTCATCGATGCTCTTCAGCTTCCCAGCCTCGGTGGTCGCCTGGACGTTCAGGTTTCTGCTGGAAACAGAGAGGTGGTGGTGTCGCAGCTCCAGTGTCCGAGCAGAGAGCACAGAGAGCCGCAAAGCTCTGGCTGCAGCCACGAAGGAGCTCATGGTGTGAGCTGGAAGCCGGTAGTCCGAATGGGTTTGTTTGTGTCAGAGTCAGACTTTTTAGTGCACATCCCCCTGCAGGGAGCTTTCAGTACTCCAGCAACTGATTTGTTAATCAATGCATCTATCATTGAACTGTGGCTGAAATCAGTCATTTAACATTATCATTTATTTATTTATTCCTTTGATTATTTATTATGTATCATTTATTATTATATTGTCATTTATCATTATCATTTTTTATTAATTATTTAGATTACTTATTATGTGTCATGAATTAATATATTGTTATTTATCAATTATTCCTTTGGTTATTTATAATGTGTCATTTATTATTATATTGTCATTTATCATTATCATTCATTTATTTATTTATTCTTTTGATTATTTATTATGTATCATTTGTTATTATATTGTTATTTATCATTAATTCTTTTGATTATTTATTATGAATCATTTATTATTATATTGTCATTTAACATTACCATTCATTTATTTATTTATTCCTTTGATTATTTATTATGTGTCATTTAATATCATATTGTCATTTATCATTATCATGTTTTATTGATTATTTAGATTATTTATTATGTATCATTTATTATTATATTGTCATTTATCATTATCATTTTTTATTAATTATTTAGATTATTTATTATGTATCATTTATTATTATATTGTCATTTATCATTTATCCTGTAACAAATATGTTAAAGCCTTTTTGTTAATAGAAACTCAATACTTAAAATGTTTAAGGATTCTACATAACTCTGGCTTTTAAAAAAATTAAATGTATAAAGTAAAAATATATATTTTTTTAATTTATCAGGAAAAACTGGACCATTTGTATACAGAAAAGAGATGATTATTCTCTTAGTTGTATTATTATTCTCTTTATTTTAAATCTAAATCCAACAAAAACAAATCAGAAAGCATCGACTGCCTTGAAAATCTTTCTCATTTCACTATATATGCACCTGTACCCATGTTCTGTTCTTTGCTTATCCTTTTTTATTTTCATATAACCTTGTATAATAATATATATAGTAATATAACAATACCTTTGATGTTCTTGCGCTGATGAGCAACATTATATTCAGAAAATGTGTTTTATTCTACTGCTAAAGATCTTGATTCAGTGAAGTCCTGGCTTTATAAGGCACATTGTTAAATAAAGAGACAATGATTCATAAACCCTGAGATCACGTTGTCCCTCCAATCTATCGATTAGTTTACAACATTAGTCGTATGTGTTTTCAGTGTATTGAGCCTTCAGGGCCACAGTAGGTAAGATTAGCTCACAACGTTAGTCGAATGATGTCCAATAAATAACATCATATTCAGAAAATGTGTTTTAACGCCCTCTTGTGGCGACGGTTGGTAACTGCAACTGTATTTTAAGTCAAGTTAGAGGAATTACATATAAACAACACTTCCTGTTAGATCCTTCAAAATAAAACATTTATAGTTTGAATGTTTACCGACAGTATTATTATACGATTTTGTTACTTCATGGTAGTAGGGACAACTTGATAAAGGAAATGGAAACGTATTAAACCTTTTTCTACTAAACCAAAGTGTGAGAACAATCATTTTGGAGGAAACTAACGTCCGTTAGTTTCGGCTAACATTGTAAACTAATCGATAGACTCGAGGGACTGTGACAACATGATCGCAGGTTTAGCCGAGCCGGCCAACTTTCTACAGCAAAAGCGTATAATAATACTGTCGGTAAACATTCAAACTAAAACTCCACCACCGTCTTTTATTGGGTTTTATTTTGTAGGATCTAACAGGAAGTGTTGCATATATGTAATTCCTCTAACTTGACATTATTATATGTAACACTTCCTGTTAGATCCTTCAAAATAAAACTTTTATAAAAGACGGTAGTGGATTTTCAGTTTGAATGTTTACCGACAGTATGACTATACACTTTTGTTGTCGAGGCTCGGCTAAACCTGTGATCATGTTGTCGCAGTCCCTCGAGTCTATCGATTAGTTTACAATGTTAGCCGAAACTAACAACGACTAACGTTACTTTACCTCCAAAATGAATGTTCTCACACTTTCGTTTAGTAGAAGAAGGTGTAATACGTTTCCATTTTCTACATCAATTTGAATCCACTACCGTAAAGTCACAAAATCGTATACTAATAGTGTCAATAAACATTCAAACTATAAAGGTTTTATTTTGAAGAAATCAACAGGAAGTGTTGTTTATATGTAATTCCTCTAACTTGACCTTAATGCAGTTGCAGTTACCGACCGTCGCCACAAGAGGGCGTTAAAACACATTTTCTGAATATAATGTTATTTATTGGACATCATCATGTTGAGGCTGTAGCTGGTTTACTGACTACTTTACATTTAAATGTTACTTATATTAAGGCAAGAACATCAGAGGTATTGTTATATTATTATATATATTATTATACAAGGTTATATGAAAGCAAAAAGGATAAGCAAAGAACAAGGCAAGGCAAAGCAGCTTTATTTGTATAGCACATTTCAACAACAGGGCAATTCAAAGTGCTTTACAGAAACATTCAAGAACATTGCGACAAAATGCAAAAGAACATTAAGAAATAATTAAAACAGTTATAAAAACATAAAAACATAAAAACATTAAAGATTAGAAAATAAAAACAAGCTAAAAATAAAAGCTGGGATAGAAGCTAAAATTGCATAAAACTCAAAAGAGTAAAAGTTATAGTGCAGTGTCAGAATAAAAGGCACCCGCAAACAGGAAAGTTTTAAGCTTTGTTTTAAAAGAAGTGAGAGTTGGAGCGGTCCTGCAGGTTTCTGGGAGCTTGTTCCAGATATTTGGTGCATAAAAACTGAATGCTGCTTCTGCATGTTTAGTTCTGACTCTGGGGACACTAAGCAGACCTGATCCAGATGACCTGAGAGGTCTGGATGGTTCATAACACAGCAGAAGATCAGAAATGTATTTTGGCCCTAAACCATTTAGTGCTTTGTAAACCAGCAGCAGTATTTTGAAATCAATTCTCTGAGAGACAGGGAGCCAGTGTAGAGACCTCAGAACTGGACTGATGTGATCCACTTTCTTGGTCTTAGTGAGGACTCTAGCAGCAGCGTTCTGAATCAGCTGCAGCTGTCTGATCGATTTTTTAGGAAGACCGGTAAAGACGCCGTTACAGTAGTCAAGTCGGCTGAAGATAAATGCATGGACTAGTTTTTCCAAATCCTGCTGAGACATCAGTCCTCTAATTCTTCTTATATTCTTCAGGTGATAGAAGGCTGTCTTTGTCATTGTCTTAATATGGCTGTTAAAGCTCAGGTCTGAGTCCATGACTACACCAAGGTTTCTGGCTCGGTCTGAGCTTTTTAACATCACAGATTGTAGGTGAGCACTAACCTTTAATCTTTCTTTTTTGGCTCCAAAAACTACGACCTCAGTTTTGTCTTTGTTCAGCTGAAGAAAATTCTGGCACATCCAATTATTGACTTGTTCAATGCACTCACTCAGTGCTTGTATTGGACTGTAGTCTCCTGGTGATAGAGTTATGTAAATTTGTGTGTCGTCTGCATAGTTATGGTAATTTATTTTGTTGTTCTCAAAAATCTGACCCAGTGGGAGCATGTAGATGTTAAACAAAAGAGGCCCCAAGATGGAGCCTTGGGGAACTCCGCATGTGATTTTGTTCAGCTCAGATTTGCAATTACCTATAGACACAAAGAAGTCCCTGTCTTTTAGGTAGGATTTAAACCAGCTGAGTGCTATGCCAGAAATACCCACCCAGTTTTCCAGTCGGTCTAGTAATATATTATGGTCAACCGTGTCGAATGCAGCACTGAGATCCAGTAAAACTAAAACCGTAGTTCTACCACTGTCTGTGTTCAATCGGATGTCATTGAAGACCTTAACAAGAGCAGTCTCAGTGCTGTGGTTTCGTCGAAAACCTGACTGGAAGACATCAAAAGAGTTGTTGAGTGCCAGAAAGCTATTTAATTTTTGAAAAACTGTTTTTTCAATTATTTTAGACAAGAATGGAAGATTTGATATCGGTCTGTAATTATTTACTATTGATGAGTCCAGATTGTTCTTTTTGAGGAGTGGTTTGATGACAGCAGTTTTCAGGGCCTGTGGGAAGACTCCTGAAACAAGAGATGCATTAACAATCTGTAAAAGCTCTGAGACCATACAATCTGATACTTTTTTGAAAAGGCCTGTTGGCAGAATGTCAAGGCAGCATGAGGAGGATTTTAGATGTTGTATGATTTCCTCCAGGTATGTCTGATTTATTGGATAAAACTGTGTCATGGTATTTGCGCCAGGTTTAAGTGGACGCAGGGGAAACAAACATCCTGTACCTGCTATGGAGGAAGTGACTGCTTGTCTGATTTTGTGAATTTTTTCTGTAAAAAAGGAAGCAAATTCATTGCAGGCCCTGGAGGATAAAAGTTCAGAGGCTACTGACACAGAAGGGTTTGTTAGCCTGTCGACAGTAGCAAACAGGGCACGTGCATTGTTATTGTTTTTGGTGATGATGTCAGAGAAGAAGGACCGCCTTGCATTTTTCAGTTCTGAATTATAAATGCAAAGTCTCTCTTTATAGATGTCATAATGAACTTGTAGATTTGTTTTCCGCCACTGGCGTTCAGCTTTTCGACACTCTCTTTTTTCATTTCTTACCAACATGGTATTTCTCCATGGAGATTTTTTCTTACCAGAGACAATCTTCACCGTGGTAGGTGCAATGCTATCAATAACATTTGTCATTTTAGAATTGAAATTATCTACCAGCTCATTGACAGAGGTCCAGGGGAGGGTGGGTGTGGAAGAGAAAGCCTGAACAAATTGATCACTGGTATTTTCAGTGATATACCTTTTTGTGATTACCTCTGTCTTATCATTTCTGTGCACAGGAAGAGTACTCTCAAAGAATACACAGGAATGATCAGACAGAGCAACATCCATCACTACAACCTTGGAAATGTTCAGGCCCTTTGATATGATTAAGTCCAAAGTGTGTCCCCTATTGTGTGTGGGCTCTGTCACATGCTGACTCATTCCATAGTTATCAAGAACCTGACACAGTTCTTTGGCCCCTCTGTCCTGTTGGTTGTCAACATGGATGTTAAAATCACCAACAATGACTACACAGTCAAAGTCAACACAAATTACAGACAGCAGTTCAGTAAAATCATCAAAAAAGTTTGCACAGTATTTAGGTGGCCTGTAGATATTGAGAAACAAAGCTCGAGAAGAGGAGTTCAGCTGAAGAGCGACATATTCAAAAGAAGCAAAATGTCCATAAGATATCTGTTTGCATTGGAGAGAATCATTAAACAATAAGGCAACTCCACCTCCTTTCTTATGCATTCTAGCTTCGCTCATAAAACTAAAGTTGGGAGGAGTCGACTCGATAAGAACAGCTGCACTGTTATTTTGGTCTAACCAAGTTTCAGTTAAAAACATAAAATCAAGCTTGTGCTCAATAATAAAATCATTGATTAAAAAACTTTTTCCTGCCAAAGACCTGACGTTTAACAGGGCTAGCTTTAATATGCTAGAAGCATTATTATTATTTTTTGGGACATGGTTTGGCTGGCAAGGAATCAATGCTAAATTTGATAAATTAGCACAATCAGTAAAAATCTTCCTGTTTCTTTGCAGATTCACCATTCTTTTTCTACTACTTATTAGAACTGAGATAGAAGAAGCTCTCATCACACAGGGCCCCAGCTTTTCCTGGAAACAGTCACGTGTATCATTAGCCTTGAAGCCTGGACCCAGCACATATCAATCTGTGCTTGCAACATTTTGTAAAGGAACATCCTTATCAGGCTGCGGAGACAGAGGCTGATTCCATTGTGGAGGGGATGGAGGTGGTGGGTGTCTTGTTTGTGGAGAGTAGTATAGGACTGGTTCCTTTGCGCGTGCATGTGAAATGCGCGTGCACGTGAGCGTGCGCGTGCGTGGGCGCGCGCGTGTGTGTGTGTGGGGATACAGGTGAACCCTTGGTGACCCTGGTGCCCTTATTGTAACCCTAGGGCTGATGTTAATTAATGGTAGTTGTCCAAAGGTGTCTGCTGTAGGTGTTATCAGTTGCTCCACAACAAAAAAAGAAGACCCCATCCTGTGGATCCTGATGCAGATAAAAAATACAGTTGTATCCCTATATGTGAACTCCGTTGTATCCAAGAGTTGTCTTTTTATTACAGTATCATTAAAAGTTCAAACAAACCCCTGGTCCCTGTGACCAAAATGTTTTTGCTTTTTGATGTTGCCACAGAAGACCCATACTGTTGATCCTGAGTCAGATAAAAAAAAAACTCGGTTGTATCCAAGATGTTATCAGTTGCTCTGTAAACAAAAGAAGACCCCCTCCTGTGGATACTGCTTCAGTGAACAAAACACAGTTGTATCCCTATATGTGAACTCCGTTGTATCCAAGAGGTGTCTTTTTTATTACAGTGCCCATAAAAGATCAAGCAAACCCTAGTGTGCTGTGGTCAAAATGTTTATGGCTTTTGATGATGTGGTGGTTGGTACTGTTTGCAGGCTATATCAGCATGGATCCTGTAACCATATGTTTGTTTGTGAGAGGGTGTATGGATTAGCGTTGTTCGTAGTCGATATTAACATGTATCCAGGACAAATGGTGTGAGAAGGGAAGTATGTCATCTCCTTCATGTCATCTCCTAAAATTCTTTATGAGATGTATCTGTGAGAGGGGGTGGGGTATGGGGTGGTATTGTTTGTAATAGATATCAGCATGTATCCAGGGACAAATGGGGTGGATGTGAGCGGGATGGGGGTCATCTCTTGTATGCCATCTCCTAAAATTCTTTAGGAGATGTATCTGTGCTGTAATGATTTGTTAACATTTTAAATTGGTAGATGTGTGTTAGTACACCACTAATTTTGCTTGTAGTCATCTCCCAAAAAAAAAAAGCGGTGCAATGTCGGTAGAGTTACAATATAGTGGGTTTTTAAAAAAAAAAAAAAAATGTATGTAGTGTGAATGGGGCAACCTCAAGGCCTGTCAACCATGCGTATTCATGAGATGTCACTAGCTCCATCTTTTACCTACACTTTGTGTATATAGTCAGCATTCAGCTGAGGTCGTGTTTACCAAACTTCACAACTTTTGAAGAGGACGCTTTTCCTAACGCCACTCTTGCATTTTGCACATTAGGTACAGTGTTCTTTTCTTTGGATGCTTCATTTTTGGCGTCTGTGAACATAGAGCTGATGTGACTTGCCAAAAAGCCCCAGTTTTGTCTCATCTGTCCAAAAGACATTCTCCAAGAAGCTTTGTGGCTTGTCAATATGTATTTTGGCATATTCCAGTCTCACTTTTTTATGATTTGGTGTCCTCCGGGGTTGTCTGCCATTAAGTCCACTTTGGCTCAAACAGGAGAAAATGGCTCATGGACTACTACTAAAACACTATGAATACTATAGAACTAACTAGCATTGTTAGAAAAATAATTATTAATGGGACAAATTTCTTGGGTATTTTAGCGTGCGATCAACTGCCTAAACACATCAGGCTGCTTGGAGATGGTCTTATAGCTTTTACCTTTAACATGCTTGTCTATAAGTTTCTTTCTAATCTCCTGAGACAACTCTCTCCTTAGCTTTCTGTGGTCCATGTTCAGTGTGGTACACACCATGATACCAATGTTTAATGTGTCCCTATGGTCAAATTATTTTCAATCTTTTCTAGGGGTACCATCATTTTTGTCCAGGCCAGCTTCATTAGTTTGTTTTTTTAAATGATTCTGAACCAAAATTCAAAAACATTAGCTGATTTTCATTAGTTCATTTTCAATACATTTTTATTTATTATTACTTTTTTGTCAGTTTCAAGTTATTTCAGTGACCATTGTTTTTTTTTATTCTTTCTTTAACGGAAGGGTACCAACAATTTTGACTATGTGTGTAGATACACACACACACACACACACACACACACACACACACACATACAGTATATACATATGTCTATATCCACACCCGCTTACATATAGATATCCACTTAGACACAGCCAATGTTTAATGTGCCCCTATGGTCAAATTATTTTCAATCTTTTCTAGGGGTACCATCATTTTTGTCCAGGCCAGCTTCATTAGTTTGTTTTTTTAAATGATTCTGAACCAAAATTCAAAAACATTAGCTGATTTTCATTAGTTCATTTTCAATAAATTTTTATTATTACTTTTTGTCAGTTTCAAGTTATTTCAGTGACCATTGTTTTTTTTTATTCTTTCTTTAACGGAAGGGTACCAACAATTTTGACTGTGTGTAGATACACACACACACACATACAGTATATACATATGTCTATATCCACACCCGCTTACATATAGATATCCACTTAGACACATTCGCTTACACAGTTATCTATTCTATTTTACAGACAAAAAAAAAAAAAAAGGACATATTTACATCCCTTTAGTTGACCTTTTTGTCGACATTACTTATTAATTAATTTTGTTTAACGCCAATCCTCACCCTGACTCAAAGTAGCCCACCCATGATCAAAAATGATATTCTGTTCTTTTATTTCTATTAACATCCCTCTCAAGAACCCACTGATGTTTCAAAAACATTTTGAAATGTTCAGTGTTTAACTGTTGTCTTTTTATAGCTTTAAATATAAATGCTTTCCCCATCGTAATGATGATGTTGTTCAGGTCTTTTCCTTTTTTTTTTTCATCACCCCTTAAATCACCAAACATTATAGATAAAGGACAACTATAGAAATTTGATTTGTAGACTGAGATCCACTTTTTTCAACGTTAATCCAAAATAATGCAACTTCCTTACAATACCAAAAATAAATGAATGTCTGACTCCTCTTCCTCCTCACACAATCTACATATGTCACCTTGTTGGATGCCCCATTTTAATTTTTTTTAGCATTCTCTTAGTAGGCAAGAATTTGTAGATTAGTTTTAGTTGTAAAATTCTAATGGAGACATCAAAAGAAGTTGTGTAAATACATGCATATACTTTCCTCCATGGGATACATTTGTCTAACAAATACCCCCATTTTTGACTGGATAGCTACTGGTGTAGCAGAAATGTGTTTAAGTTGCATGTATAACTGATATATTTTCTTGTTTATTTTTGTCTTATTCATCCATGTTGTGTCCTTAATGTAGGGGTAACATGCCACTTGTTTTGTACATAATAATAGCTTCCTTTTCCAGATCTGAGGTATAGCTGCACAGAGTTGATTAAATGTAAAAAGGTCACAAACATTACCGTATACTATTTTAAATTCATCATAAGTCTTGATTTCGCCCCCACTATTCAAGAGGTCATTTATAAATAATATTCCTTTTTTCAAACATTGATTCAATAAAGATACGGTGATCATTAATCAAAAATATTTCTATTATACCACAACACTTGGCTCTGGATTTCATAACTTCACTCTGGTTGATGATATTGGTATTGAAACCAACTGACTATGGCCTCGTCCAAAAAGCCGGATAAGTATAGAAATGACTTTCTCTTTAATATAGTGAACTGAAAAGCAGTTAACTGGAGGTAAGGATAGAGTTCTTTGTGGAACAGAGGATGAGCAGACCTCAATCATTTTGCTGAAAACCACTGCGGATTTAAAATACATTTTGGTATAAGGGATGCTTTTAGTGCAAAGTTGAGTGCCTTAAGGTTTAACAATTTAAGTCCACAGTGTTTGTAATCATTATACAGATAAGCTCTTTTAATTTTGTCAGGCTTCCAACCCCATATGAAATTGAACACATTTTGCTCATATTTTTTAAACAGCTCCTCTCCTGGGGTAGGTAATGACATGAGGATATAGATAAACTGAGGAATCACTAAGGAATTTATCACGGTTATTTTTTTCCATATAAAGTTAAGTTAGTCATTCCCCAAACTTTTTAATTTTCTGTCTACTGTATGTAGCTTTCTATCAAAGTTTTCCTTCGTGATAAGGTCCATGTCTTTAGGGATATGTATACCAATGACATCTATTGGGCCATCTGACCATTTTAGTGGGCAGATTACTATAGATATTAAAATTTGTACCTTTCAGAGATCCAATTCGCAGCACAGTACATTTATCATAGTTAGGTTTTAGTCAGGAAATTACTGAGAAGTTATTCAACTCTTTAACTAATGCAGTAAAGGATGCAACATTTGGTTGATTTTGAAAGTTTACATCGTCCGCATACATTGATATTTTTGATTCCAAACTATTTATTCTCAAACCTTCTATGTTGTTATTCATTCTTACTTTTTGTGCTAAGATTTCTATAGCTATAATAAATAGATACGCAGACAGTGGACATCCTTCTTTCAATCTTCTATATTGCTTAATTGTTTCAGAAAAAAAACATTGTTTATTATTTTACACTTTGGATTACTATACATTACTTTTTATCCAACTAATTAAAGAGTCTCCAAAGTTAAAATATTCTAAACATTTATAAATAAAATCCAAACGTACTTTATCGAAAGCTTTCTCAAAGGCAGCAAAAAAAAAAAAAAAATGAAAGCAGAGGTTTTTGTTGAGTCATAATATTCAATTATTTCAATTATTTGTCTAATACTGTCACTGATAGATCGACACTGTAAGAAGCCACACTGATCTGGATGAATAATATTGGGCAGTACTAGTTTTAATCTGTTTGCAAGACATTTGGCTAATATTTTAGCATCGTTACATTGTAGTGTGATTGGTCTCCAATTCTTTAGAGTAGTGGGATCTTTATACCTTCCACCTGAATCTTGTTTCAATAATAGTGAGATTAAACCTTCCTGTCGAGTTTCTGTAAGTTGTTTTTTGCTATATGACCAGTTGAAGGTGTTCAGCAAAGGTGTTTTAACAGACTCATAGAAGGTTTGATAAAAGTTTACAGGTATGCCATCGGCTCCTGGACTTTTTACCTTTTTCAAAGGAGTTAATAGCTGGATGTAATTCCATCCAGCGTAATAAGTCCCTCACAAGATTTTTTTCTTTCTCTGTTAACTTTACGGTATTATCGTCTTGAGAATTGGGGCTAGTATTTTGAGGCAATAAATCCTCTGGTGGGCTCTGTAAGGAGTACAATTTTGAAAAATAATTATGTTGTACCAGCAAAATTTCCCTTGGTTTTTTCAATGATTTTATTTCCTACTACAAGCTTCAAAACATTTTTCTTTACAGTGTTTTTATACTGCAGATTTAAAAAATATTTGGTTGATCTCTCCCGATTTTTCCAGCCATTCTATTCTATTTCTCAAATATGATACGTTGGCTTTCTCTGCACATAGTCTTTCTAACTCTCTTTCCTTGTGCTCAAGATTGTCCAGTAGAGCTTGTGACACATTTGTATTATTGTCTACCCGTTCTGTTAAATCTTCTATCTCAGCTATCAATATTTTTTCTGTCTCCAAACGATTTTTATTTTTCCTTGAGCTGTATTGAATGCAGTGTCCCCTTAAGGTGTATTTTAAAAGCATCCCATATAATCAAAGGATCCGCTGTATCATTATTCCCTACAAAGAAATCTTTTATGAATTTGTTTGTTGTATCTATAAACTCTTTATCCTTCAATAGCTTCTGATTTAATTTCCAGTATCCTGGACCACTATGAATCGTTGTGGTACAAATGCTCAAGGTTATAAGATGATGATCTGACCTAAATCTCTCTTTAATCTCGACTTTATTCATTTTTGGAGTCAAAGAAAATGATGTTAAGAAATAATCTATTCTGCTAGCCTGATTTCCTCGTCTCCATGTATATCTTGTTTGCTTTGGATTTTGCAATCGCCATATGTCAATTAAATCTAGTGAGGTCATGAGGCCAGAAATAGCATTATATGCTCTAGAATGATAATTCTTAGTTTGTATGCCTTTTCGATCCAGATCTACATCCAACACAGTGTTGTAGTCTCCTGTCATTATCAAATTTTTTATCATGTAGTTTTTCTTTTCTTGCAACATGTTGAATATATCTTGAAAGAAGAGTGGATCATCAGAATGAGGTGCATACAGATTTACTAATACAAATTCTAGGCTATCCACCAATATATCTTGTATAATATATCTACCTGCTTGATGTATTATTGTATCTTTGACCACAATATCTACTTCCTTTTTATACATTATCATTACAACTTTAGAATTTGAGCATCCGTGTGAAAAGTATATGTTATCCCCTCCACTGTTTTCCATTTAATCTCATACAGTTGGGTAGAGTGAGTCTCTTGTAAACAAAATATATCATAGTTTTTATCCGTAAGCCAACTAATAAAGTGTCCCCTTTTCTTCCTATCAGCTAAACCGTTACAGTTGAAGCTTGATATTACTAACTTAGACATATTTGATCTTCAGTGGATTCTATACTTTCATGATTCTTGAAAAAAAAAAAAGGATGGAAATAATAATAGTGACACCAAAACAACGGGAAGGGGCTGAAAATATTTCCTGTTTCTTCCATCCTCTGATGATATATTTTCTATTGTCATATTTCTCTCCCTTTTTAAATAGCGTCTAAGAGAAACATTTTACTATAACAAAACATCCAATCCCAATTTATGAGCGCAAAACTAAGAACAAAAGATCATCAATGCAGAAAATAAAAAAATGATGATCTTTTGTTCTTAGTTTTGCGCTCATAAATTGGGATTGGATGTTTTGTTATAGTAAAATGTTTCTCTTAGACGCTATTTAAAAAGGGAGAGAAATATGACAATAGAAAATATATCATCAGAGGATGGAAGAAACAGGAAATATTTTCAGCCCCTTCCCGTTGTTTTGGTGTCACTATTATTATTTCCATCCTTTTTTTTTTTTCAAGAATCATGAAAGTATAGAATCCACTGAAGATCAAATATGTCTAAGTTAGTAATATCAAGCTTCAACTGTAACGGTTTAGCTGATAGGAAGAAAAGGGGACACTTTATTAGTTGGCTTACGGATAAAAACTATGATATATTTTGTTTACAAGAGACTCACTCTACCCAACTGTATGAGATTAAATGGAAAACAGTGGAGGGGATAACATATACTTTTCACACGGATGCTCAAATTCTAAAGTTGTAATGATAATGTATAAAAAGGAAGTAGATATTGTGGTCAAAGATACAATAATACATCAAGCAGGTAGATATATTATACAAGATATATTGGTGGATAGCCTAGAATTTGTATTAGTAAATCTGTATGCACCTCATTCTGATGATCCACTCTTCTTTCAAGATATATTCAACATGTTGCAAGAAAAGAAAAACTACATGATAAAAAATTTGATAATGACAGGAGACTACAACACTGTGTTGGATGTAGATCTGGATCGAAAAGGCATACAAACTAAGAATTATCATTCTAGAGCATATAATGCTATTTCTGGCCTCATGACCTCACTAGATTTAATTGACATATGGCGATTGCAAAATCCAAAGCAAACAAGATATACATGGAGACGAGGAAATCAGGCTAGCAGAATAGATTATTTCTTAACATCATTTTCTTTGACTCCAAAAATGAATAAAGTCGAGATTAAAGAGAGATTTAGGTCAGATCATCATCTTATAACCTTGAGCATTTGTACCACAACGATTCATAGTGGTCCAGGATACTGGAAATTAAATCAGAAGCTATTGAAGGATAAAGAGTTTATAGATACAACAAACAAATTCATAAAAGATTTCTTTGTAGGGAATAATGATACAGCGGATCCTTTGATTATATGGGATGCTTTTAAAATACACCTTAAGGGGACACTGCATTCAATACAGCTCAAGGAAAAATAAAAATCGTTTGGAGACAGAAAAAATATTGATAGCTGAGATAGAAGATTTAACAGAACGGGTAGACAATAATACAAATGTGTCACAAGCTCTACTGGACAATCTTGAGCACAAGGAAAGAGAGTTAGAAAGACTATGTGCAGAGAAAGCCAACGTATCATATTTGAGAAATAGAATAGAATGGCTGGAAAAATCGGGAGAGATCAACCAAATATTTTTTAAATCTGCAGTATAAAAACACTGTAAAGAAAAATGTTTTGAAGCTTGTAGTAGGAAATAAAATCATTGAAAAAACCAAGGGAAATTTTGCTGGTACAACATAATTATTTTTCAAAATTGTACTCCTTACAGAGCCCACCAGAGGATTTATTGCCTCAAAATACTAGCCCCAATTCTCAAGACGATAATACCGTAAAGTTAACAGAGAAAGAAAAAAATCTTGTGAGGGACTTATTACGCTGGATGGAATTACATCCAGCTATTAACTCCTTTGAAAAAGGTAAAAAGTCCAGGAGCCGATGGCATACCTGTAAACTTTTATCAAACCTTCTATGAGTCTGTTAAAACACCTTTGCTGAACACCTTCAACTGGTCATATAGCAAAAAACAACTTACAGAAACTCGACAGGAAGGTTTAATCTCACTATTATTGAAACAAGATTCAGGTGGAAGGTATAAAGATCCCACTACTCTAAAGAATTGGAGACCAATCACACTACAATGTAACGATGCTAAAATATTAGCCAAATGTCTTGCAAACAGATTAAAACTAGTACTGCCCAATATTATTCATCCAGATCAGTGTGGCTTCTTACAGTGTCGATCTATCAGTGACAGTATTAGACAAATAATTGAAATAATTGAATATTATGACTCAACAAAAACCTCTGCTTTCATTTTTTTTTTTTTTTTGCTGCCTTTGAGAAAGCTTTCGATAAAGTACGTTTGGATTTTATTTATAAATGTTTAGAATATTTTAACTTTGGAGACTCTTTAATTAGTTGGATAAAAAGTAATGTATAGTAATCCAAAGTGTAAAATAATAAACAATGTTTTTTTTCTGAAACAATTAAGCAATATAGAAGATTGAAAGAAGGATGTCCACTGTCTGCGTATCTATTTATTATAGCTATAGAAATCTTAGCACAAAAAGTAAGAATGAATAACAACATAGAAGGTTTGAGAATAAATAGTTTGGAATCAAAAATATCAATGTATGCGGACGATGTAAACTTTCAAAATCAACCAAATGTTGCATCCTTTACTGCATTAGTTAAAGAGTTGAATAACTTCTCAGTAATTTCCTGACTAAAACCTAACTATGATAAATGTACTGTGCTGCGAATTGGATCTCTGAAAGGTACAAATTTTAATATCTATAGTAATCTGCCCACTAAAATGGTCAGATGGCCCAATAGATGTCATTGGTATACATATCCCTAAAGACATGGACCTTATCACGAAGGAAAACTTTGATAGAAAGCTACATACAGTAGACAGAAAATTAAAAAGTTTGGGGAATGACTAACTTAACTTTATATGGAAAAAAATAACCGTGATAAATTCCTTAGTGATTCCTCAGTTTATCTATATCCTCATGTCATTACCTACCCCAGGAGAGGAGCTGTTTAAAAAATATGAGCAAAATGTGTTCAATTTCATATGGGGTTGGAAGCCTGACAAAATTAAAAGAGCTTATCTGTATAATGATTACAAACACTGTGGACTTAAATTGTTAAACCTTAAGGCACTCAACTTTGCACTAAAAGCATCCCTTATACCAAAATGTATTTTAAATCCGCAGTGGTTTTCAGCAAAATGATTGAGGTCTGCTCATCCTCTGTTCCACAAAGAACTCTATCCTTACCTCCAGTTAACTGCTTTTCAGTTCACTATATTAAAGAGAAAGTCATTTCCATACTTATCCGGCTTTTTGGAAGAGGCCATAGTCAGTTGGTTTCAATACCAATATCATCAACCAGAGTGAAGTTATGAAATCCAGAGCCAAGTGTTGTGGTATAATAGAAATATTTTGATTAATGATCACCGTATCTTTATTGAATCAATGTTTGAAAAAAGGAATATTATTTATAAATGACCTCTTGAATAGTGGGGGCGAAATCAAGACTTATGATGAATTTAAAATAGTATACGGTAATGTTTGTGACCTTTTTACATTTAATCAACTCTGTGCAGCTATACCTCAGATCTGGAAAAGGAAGCTATTATTATGTACAAAACAAGTGGCATGTTACCCCTACATTAAGGACACAACATGGATGAATAAGACAAAAATAAACAAGAAAATATATCAGTTATACATGCAACTTAAACACATTTCTGCTACACCAGTAGCTATCCAGTCAAAAATGGGGGTATTTGTTAGACAAATGTATCCCATGGAGGAAAGTATATGCATGTATTTACACAACTTCTTTTGATGTCTCCATTAGAATTTTACAACTAAAACTAATCTACAAATTCTTGCCTACTAAGAGAATGCTAAAAAAAATTAAAATGGGGCATCCAACAAGGTGACATATGTAGATTGTGTGAGGAGGAAGAGGAGTCAGACATTCATTTATTTTTGGTATTGTAAGGAAGTTGCATTATTTTGGATTAACGTTGAAAAAAGTGGATCTCAGTCTACAAATCAAATTTCTATAGTTGTCCTTTATCTATAATGTTTGGTGATTTAAGGGGTGATGAAAAAAAAAAAGGAAAAGACCTGAACAACATCATCATTACGATGGGGAAAGCATTTATATTTAAAGCTATAAAAAGACAACAGTTAAACACTGAACATTTCAAAATGTTTTTGAAACATCAGTGGGTTCTTGAGAGGGATGTTAATAGAAATAAAAGAACAGAATATCATTTTTGATCATGGGTGGGCTACTTTGAGTCAGGGTGAGGATTGGCGTTAAACAAAATTAATTAATAAGTAATGTCGACAAAAAGGTCAACTAAAGGGATGTAAATATGTCCTTTTTTTTTTTTTTTGTCTGTAAAATAGAATAGATAACTGTGTAAGCGAATGTGTCTAAGTGGATATCTATATGTAAGCGGGTGTGGATATAGACATATGTATATACTGTATGTGTGTGTGTGTGTATCTACACACAGTCAAAATTGTTGGTACCCTTCCGTTAAAGAAAGAATAAAAAAAAACAATGGTCACTGAAATAACTTGAAACTGACAAAAAGTAATAATAAAAATTTATTGAAAATGAACTAATGAAAATCAGCTAATGTTTTTGAATTTTGGTTCAGAATCATTTAAAAAAACAAACTAATGAAGCTGGCCTGGACAAAAATGATGGTACCCCTAGAAAAGATTGAAAATAATTTGACCATAGGGGCACATTAAACATTGGCTGTGTCTAAGTGGATATCTATATGTAAGCGGGTGTGGATATAGACATATGTATATACTGTATGTGTGTGTGTGTGTGTGTGTGTGTGTGTGTATCTACACACATAGTCAAAATTGTTGGTACCCTTCCGTTAAAGAAAGAATAAAAAAAAACAATGGTCACTGAAATAACTTGAAACTGACAAAAAAGTAATAATAAATAAAAATGTATTGAAAATGAACTAATGAAAATCAGCTAATGTTTTTGAATTTTGGTTCAGAATCATTTAAAAAAACAAACTAATGAAGCTGGCCTGGACAAAAATGATGGTACCCCTAGAAAAGATTGAAAATAATTTGACCATAGGGACACATTAAACATTGGTATCATGGTGTGTACCACACTGAACATGGACCACAGAAAGCTAAGGAGAGAGTTGTCTCAGAAGATTAGAAAGAAACTTATAGACAAGCATGTTAAAGGTAAAAGCTATAAGACCATCTCCAAGCAGCCTGATGTGTTTAGGCAGTTGATCGCACGCTAAAATACCCAAGAAATTTGTCCCATTAATAATTATTTTTCTAACAATGCTAGTTAGTTCTATAGTATTCATAGTGTTTTAGTAGTAGTCCATGAGCCATTTTCTCCTGTTTGAGCCAAAGTGGACTTAATGGCAGACAACCCCGGAGGACACCAAATCATAAAAAAGTGAGACTGGAATATGCCAAAATACATATTGACAAGCCACAAAGCTTCTTGGAGAATGTCTTTTGGACAGATGAGACAAAACTGGGGCTTTTTGGCAAGTCACATCAGCTCTATGTTCACAGACGCCAAAAATGAAGCATCCAAAGAAAAGAACACTGTACCTAATGTGCAAAATGCAAGAGTGGCGTTAGGAAAAGCGTCCTCTTCAAAAGTTGTGAAGTTTGGTAAACACGACCTCAGCTGAATGCTGACTATATACACAAAGTGTAGGTAAAAGATGGAGCTAGTGACATCTCATGAATACGCATGGTTGACAGGTCTTGAGGTTGCCCCATTCACACTACATACATTTTTTTTTTTTTTTTAAAAACCCACTATATTGTAACTCTACCGACATTGCACCGCTTTTTTTTTTTGGGAGATGACTACAAGCAAAATTAGTGGTGTACTAACACACATCTACCAATTTAAAATGTTAACAAATCATTACAGCACAGATACATCTCCTAAAGAATTTTAGGAGATGGCATACAAGAGATGACCCCCATCCCGCTCACATCCACCCCATTTGTCCCTGGATACATGCTGATATCTATTACAAACAATACCACCCCATACCCCCACCCTCTCTCACAGATACATCTCATAAAGAATTTTAGGAGATGACATGAAGGAGATGACATACTTCCCTTCTCACACCATTTGTCCTGGATACATGTTAATATCGACTACGAACAACGCTAATCCATACACCCTCTCACAAACAAACATATGGTTACAGGATCCATGCTGATATAGCCTGCAAACAGTACCAACCACCACATCATCAAAAGCCATAAACATTTTGACCACAGCACACTAGGGTTTGCTTGATCTTTTATGGGCACTGTAATAAAAAAGACACCTCTTGGATACAACGGAGTTCACATATAGGGATACAACTGTGTTTTGTTCACTGAAGCAGTATCCACAGGAGGGGGTCTTCTTTTGTTTACAGAGCAACTGATAACATCTTGGATACAACCGAGTTTTTTTTTTATCTGACTCAGGATCAACAGTATGGGTCTTCTGTGGCAACATCAAAAAGCAAAAACATTTTGGTCACAGAGACCAGGGGTTTGTTTGAACTTTTAATGATACTGTAATAAAAAGACAACTCTTGGATACAACGGAGTTCACATATAGGGATACAACTGTATTTTTTATCTGCATCAGGATCCACAGGATGGGGTCTTCTTTTTTTGTTGTGGAGCAACTGATAACACCTACAGCAGACACCTTTGGACAACTACCATTAATTAACATCAGCCCTAGGGTTACAATAAGGGCACCAGGGTCACCAAGGGTTCACCTGTATCCCCACACACACACACGCACGCGCGCACACGCACGCTCACGTGCACGCGCATTTCACATGCACGCGCAAAGGAACCAGTCCTATACTACTGCTATGGTTAGAAACTATAGGCAGCTAGGGTTAGAAACTAAAGGCAGCTAGGGTTAGAAACTATAGGCAGCTAGGGTTAGAAACTAAAGGCAGCTAGGGTTAGAAACTAAAGGCAGCTAGGGTTAGAAACTAAAGGCAGCTAGGGTTAGAAACTAAAGGCAGGGTTAGAAACTATAGGCAGCTAGGGTTAGAAACTAAAGGCAGCTAGGGTTAGAAACTAAACGCAGGGTTAGAAACTAAAGGCAGGATTAGAAACTAAAGGCAGCTAGGGTTAGAAACTAAACGCAGGGTTAGAAACTAAATGCAGGGTTAGAAACTAAATGCAGGGTTAGAAACTAAATGCAGGGGAAGAATCACCTCAGCATTTCTGTCTTTGAGGTGTGATGTCAGGAAATCTGTGAAGTTTTACACCAAAGGTTCAAGAGAGGAACAAAGGTGATGCTTATTTATTTTTAACAGACTTCATGACTGAACTGTCCATAATGTTTTCAAATTGGTAGTGCACCCTATTTAACACACACAACCTCAGAGATTAATTTCGGCCAATTAAAAGCCTCGGTCGGTTGGAGGATGGGACACATTTGTCCCTTTCCATCTGTCGCAGCCTCAATCTGTGATTTAGGTTGACAAAACAGCTCTTTTTCCACATTGGTCTGAAAACAAAAAAAATCTAGCAGTTACATTAAGCTCCACAAAAAAGGTTCTAACGTTCAGGCTGTCAGCCTCATCAGTCTGAGTTAGAGAGCCTGTGAAAAGACATGAAAACGCTGAGCAGAGTCCAGAGAACCAGCAAGAAAATGTATGAAAATACAGTGAAGACAGGAACCTGCCGACAACCAACCAATCATCATAACAGCAACCTCAAAACCATCAGTTATCACCAGGACTTCATTATTATAAAGACTACTGTGGATGAATTATTTATCATATTCACATTATGTATCAGAAACAAACATTTGTCCTGATTTCTGGCTCATCAGAAAACCAAATGAAGCTGATCAAAGTCTACAACAACACTGCGGCACGTGCAGGAAATAACCCATGATCCTCTCTGCTCGCCCTTACATGCCACCTTCAATAACACACAACGGGAGGGTCGAATCCAGTTATTCCTGGCTTCAATGCTTCAGCCACTGAGATGAATGAACTGCAGAGTGCAGCAGATGTTTGTGCACTTCAATTCCCATTTTTGCATTTGAAAGAATCTGGTTTGGTGACTTAAACGTGATAAAAAGAAACTACTTTCATCATTTTAACTCAACTGCTGCTTTATTTTGTACCTGCAGATAAAAGGCACAACTGTCCACATCATGTCACCCTCTCCAGAGCTCGCTGAGGATCACCTCAATAATCCTGATGCAGGAGGGAGCAACAGTTTTCTCTGCACCTGTCAGCTCCCACAACAAGCTCCAATACTGTGAACATCTGGCCTTCAGCAGCCTGCAGGTCTCAGCTCACCGCTTGACAATCTACACTAATTAGCTCTCGTCGGTGCACCTATCACCACTGCTGGACCCTGAACGCCTCGTAGGAAATTATGCTGCGCTTCCTGCAGATTCTCAGACACGGCAAAATAAAAATGCAACATGAAACTGTGTGTGTGTTTTCATCAGCAGTTGAAGCTCTTCATTAAACTTCATCTCATCTGGTCAGTGCATGTGAAGGTGGAGGGATGTGGGAATATGGCTGTTGCACAGAAATGCAACTAAGTAAGATGCATATACTCACTGAATCTGTTGATGCCACAGCAGATTAAAACTTTACTACTCAGCTACTCAGTCAAATGTCATTAAAAAAGTGTTAAAATATCAAAAAAACAAATGTCTGATACACATTTGGTTGAAAGTCAAAGTTAAAGGTCCAGGGGTACGGAGTACCCCTCCACTCACTCCTCCCTTTCCAAGACTGCGGTAACGTGAACCGCTGAGTGCAAAACCATGGTAACACTGTTGGCCTCGCTCAGAGGTCATCCATACCATAAAAACGCTACTATAGCAGCAACATATTATGTCTGTATTATGTTTTTATTTTTTTATTTTTAACAACCATACATATTTAATAGGCTTATTTTTTGATCAGCTCTTCAGTTGTTGCTGCATACTTTTCTAATTCTTAAATGTATATCTTGATTAATAATCCAAACTTTAAAAATAACAATTTTATTTAGACAGAAATTAACGAAACGCTGCGCTACAGAAAAAAAATCAAGAAGGCCTCACGACCCCCCGTGAAGTATTGATGGCCCCTAGTGGGGGTCGGGACCCCCAGGTTGGGAACCAGAGGTGTAGAGAACTACGGTGGCCTTCAGGTAATGTAAAAATGCTAAAGGTTGTAGAAACATGGCGGACTCAGTGAAGAGGACCCGCTCTCTATGTAGACATGAAGGGCTTTTTCTAAGCTAACGAAAACACAACGATTCTTAGTTTCAGGTGATTATACACCAATAAAAACATAGTTATGAATATTATATTCCATTTCTGCTAATAGATCCCCCTAAATCATACACACTGTGCCTTATACAGTATACGTGGTTATGTTTAAGGAATAATTTAAGCATATAAAGCAGCAATGTTAGAACTATAAACCATTTATGTCTATTTGCTTTATTGTGTATAATATTCTTATTGTTGTGTACAAGATGAGCGATAAGAAATGCTGCGAACTGATCATTATCAAAGAGGATGAATCTTGATATAGATTTGAGGTAATATGATTTGAATGCAACCATAAATGCAAAGAATCTCCAATGTAAAAGAGCTGATTCAATAAGAGGCACAAAGTGTAGCTGGACCTGCAGCCTGCAGCTGGATGTTTCTGAGATCTCAGTGAAGCTGCAGCAGCTGGAGAATAAACTCTCCCTACACCAGACTCAGACAGAGAGGAGGAGGAGGGGAGGAGGAGGAGGTGAGACGGGGTGAGGGAGGAAGCGAGCAGCACCATGCCGTAGATGTTGACCCACTAGCGGTTTCGAAGCGACGTGTTGTGGCATTTTCATTCCCCCGGCGGTCTGCAGAGCTCTAGTCGGGCCGCCTCACTGCGCTCATAAGACACACAGTGAGTGAATACACAAAGAGCCAGCTGAAGGTCTGCAGGGTTTTTATCTGAACATCCTCTCACGTCTGTGAAGCTCAAAACACACCAGGAGTTATTTTGGAGAAGAAATGCTATCTTTCACTTTGTCTGCTTCAGTTAGCAATGTCCTACATTTCCCAGAATGCCTTTCAATGACCTCCAGAGAGCATGAATTCAGTTCACTTGCACTAGTTGAAGGTACATCAGTAACAGTTTGAGTTAAGCTTCTTTAACCTCTTCTACCCGACGGACCCCGTACCGGGTTTGGCTGAGCTGTGTGTTAAAACTTCATAACATGCTGTGGTGGTCTTTTTTCTGAATAGTTTCTCAAATACGAGGCCTTAATGCTACTAAAACAACACTCCAAGTGGATTTTGTCCAAACAATGTTTGTTTGGCAACGATTTAAATATTTTATAGTTAAAAAATCAACACAGGAGAAATTGTATTTTTACTTTATAATATTTTTGACCGTTTTTATATTGAATACATACCTGACTTTTTATTATTTTGTGTTATCTTATTTACATTGTTATTGATCTTATTTGTTATCATCTAAGTTTTACTTGATCACATTTCATTATTTTAATAAAACTACTCCATTTGGAGTCAAAATTATACAATCTAGTTGTTTTTTATTGATTTTCTACTGTGCACAATGGTAGAATGTGATGATAAACAGGGTAAATGTCATGACCAAAGGCTCCATTGGGTACACATAGCCTCCTTTAGTGGATATTAGTAGTATTTTAGAGCCAGATTCCCTTTCAAGAGGTAGAAAACCCATTTGGCACACTTTGGGAATCCAAGTGGCCAAATGGAGAGTCTTCCTGGTCCTATCCTGACTAAAACCTTTGTAGAATCGATGTGCTTTGTGTTATTTATATCTGCTTGGGCACAGTTGTATGTCATGTCATCTCTGTCATGTCCTGTTGTTTTTATTTGTTTTATCTGTCTATGTTTAAATTGATTCTTGTAAGGTGTCCTTGGGTGTTCAGAAAAGCGCCACTAAATAAAATGTATTATTATTATTAGTTGTAGTCGAGGATTTGCTGAATGAATTCAGTGGCATCTCTGTGCATGGCATCATTGCTATAATGGTGTTATCCACTGTCTGATCTAGAAAACATTTTAGGAGAGGATAAAAATGTAAATCTTTCCTTTGGTTCATCACAATGTTACTGACACTGAGGATGAATTCTCTGAGGTCTTACCTATCCATAGAGACCGAGATCATGCATATTCTTTTTCTAAACTCTCTCTAGCAGATCCCTCAACTTTATTTTTATATTGATTGTAAAGTGGTCTGTAATGTGACTTTCCTCACTCTAAATTAACAAAGCTGCAATCAAACTCATCATGCCACCTCACTCACTTCCAGGAACCAAAAATAGAAACACATTAAGACTCCAAGTTCATCCAGGGCCTTTCCAGTTATCTAAGATATTCAATTTACAATGATATAAAACATTTGAGAAGCTGGAACAGTTACTGTTCGTTGCGGGCCCTAGTCTGTGGAACAAACTGCCTCACCACATCAGATCTGCTCCTTCTACGGAGTCTTTCAAAGCACAGCTCAAGGCCCACCTCTTTTCTTTGGCTTTTGAATGTACTTGAATTGTGATTACTAACTGGCCTTTTATAATGCTCATTACAACAGTCTTTTACTCATGGATTTTACCTTGGTCTCTGTCTGTGGATGTGTGCGATTTTGTTGTCTGCTCTGTTGACCTGTTTTTATTCTGCCTATGTCTGTAAAGCACTTTGGTCAGCTCATGTTGTTTTAAATGTGCTATAGAAATACATTTTAATTGACTTGACTTACTGTTTGACACTGTTCCCTTCCTGTCAGTGGACTAATCGATTAATCTCTCGGCTACACCAGACCTAATTATCCAGATCTGAGAGGGTTTAATCAACCAAATTATCCATGAATGAATCCCAGATTAAAACGAAGTTATGAGGAAAGAACAACCAGTATATGACTTTAATAATTAGTACTCAGTTTGTTTAAGACGCCTTCAGGGACCTCTGGGAGAGCTCAAACTCCAGACAAACAAATGTACACTTTGGTAAACACACCATCTATTCATCAGGTTTTAACGGTTCTCCATTAGAACAGTAGAACCTCTACAGAACCATCTTTGTTCTCCATTAGAACAGTAGGACCTCTACAGAACCATCTTTTTTCTCCATTAGAACAGTAGAACCTCTACAGACACAACCTCTACAACCTAAATAGTGCATTAAAACAAATCAGTAAGATGATGTAAAAGAAAGGTGAAAAACAGCTATATAATGTATCTTTAAACTGTAAATGAACTGTAAAATACTGTGAAATTAATGACGTTCAAACTGTATTTTTCATTAACAGTACAAAGCTGTACATTTCAGCGACAGTATAATAATGTTAATTTTACAGTAACATAAAGGCAACCCTGCTGCCAGTTCTTTACTGTTATTTTACTGGGAAATTCTTAACAGTGTGTGCATCCATCTGCTCTAATGAGAAGCAATTTGACTGACAGGATGATCGACCCTGATGCATCAGCGACCTCAGCATCCAGCTGACCTCATTTAAAGTCCTCCACATTCAAAGAGGATGCTGGTGCCTTCAGGAGCATCCTCTCCTGATGGATTCACATCAACCCTCCCAGGTTCATGATCTTTGACAGCATGTGACTCAGACAAAAGAGACGCACCGTGCAAGTAAACAGGCCACTCACCTTCATCATCATCGACAGGTTGACGCGCCTCATCCTCGTTCACATGACAGCAAAAGGAACCAGAAACACCGACCATTTGCAACGTTTTCTCCCTGCAGCCTGCAGGATGGTGGATCCCCGATCTGGCTACTCCTCCATGGGGGAAAAGCGCACATAAACCGGGCTGAAAAACAGCAATAACCCGGGTTACATGTCGGATAAAAGCAGAACAATGAGTGCAAATTAGAAGCAATGTGTTCGAGCATCCAGGCTCAGGTCTGGATGATGGAAGGAAGGATGCATGGATGGATGGATGGATGGAAGAGCCTCTCACATACCCGGTGAAGAAGGTGGCCTCCGCTGCAAAAAATGACGAGTCCAGACTTGTGAAAGGCTGCATCGCATTGTGACTGATTGTGTTGGCAGAGAAATACAAGTCAGGGAATTGCACAGCGGCTCCTAGAGGATGAGATTTTAAATGCATCCAAAAATATCAACAAAAACATACTTATTTTTGTTTATTATTATCCTTTCACAAAACACATGTGTAGGCAATATTTTCACATTATTTTACATGTATAATGCACATGATAGGCTATAATTTCACATTATTTTACATGTATAATGCACATGATAGGCTATAATTTCACATTATTTTACATGTATAATGCACATGATAGGCAATATTTTCACATTATTTTACATGTATAATGCACATGATAGGCAATATTTTCACATTATTTTACATGTATAATGCACATGATAGGCTATATTTTCACATTATTTTACATGTATAATGCACATGATAGGCTATAATTTCACATTATTTTACATGTATAATGCACATGATAGGCTATATTTTCACATTATTTTACATGTATAATGCACATGATAGGCTATATTTTCACATTATTTTACATGTATAATGCACATGATAGGCTATAATTTCACATTATTTTACATGTATAATGCACATGATAGGCTATATTTTCACATTATTTTACATGTATAATACACATGATAGGCAATATTTTCACATTATTTTACATATATAATGCACATGATAGGCTATATTTTCACATTATTTTACATGTATAATACACATGATAGGCAATATTTTCACATTATTTTACATGTATAATACACATGATAGGCAATATTTTCACATTATTTTACATATATAATGCACATGATAGGCTATATTTTCACATTATTTTACATATATAATGCACATGATAGGCTATATTTTCACATTATTTTACATGTATAATACACATGATAGGCTATATTTTCACATTATTTTACATGTATAATACACATGATAGGCTATATTTTCACATTATTTTACATGTATAATACACATGATAGGCAATATTTTCACATTATTTTACATATATAATGCACATGATAGGCTATATTTTCACATTATTTTAAATGTATAATACACATGATAGGCTATATTTTCACATTATTTTACATGTATAATACACATGATAGGCTATATTTTCACATTATTTTACATGTATAATACACATGATAGGCAATATTTTCACATTATTTTACATATATAATGCACATGATAGGCTATATTTTCACATTATTTTACATATATAATACACATGATAGGCTATATTTTCACATTATTTTACATGTATAATACACATGATAGGCTATATTTTCACATTATTTTACATATATAATGCACATGATAGGCTATATTTTCACATTATTTTACATGTATAATACACATGATAGGCAATATTTTCACATTATTTTACATATATAATGCACATGATAGGCTATATTTTCACATTATTTTACATGTATAATGCACATTATAGGCAATATTTTCACATTATTTTACATGTATAATACACATGATAGGCAATATTTTCACATTATTTTACATATATAATACACATGATAGGCTATATTTTCACATTATTTTACATGTATAATACACATGATAGGCTATATTTTCACATTATTTTACATATATAATGCACATGATAGGCTATATTTTCACATTATTTTACATGTATAATACACATGATAGGCAATATTTTCACATTATTTTACATATATAATGCACATGATAGGCTATATTTTAACATTATTTTACATGTATAATACACATGATAGGCTATAATTTCACATTATTTTACATATATAATACACATGATAGGCAATATTTTCACATTATTTTACATATATAATACACATGATAGGCTATATTTTCACATTATTTTACATGTATAACACGCAGTGGTGGAATTAAGCTAAGAGGAGCGTGCAACTAGAGCTCCACTGTGTTTCTACTCGTAAATGTACAAATAGAAAAGTCACTTGAAATCTTTTGCAGTGCGCGTCCGATGCACGACGTCCTCACGCACAGGGAGATGAGATGAGATGAGCGACGTCAAGCTGTTCAACATCAGGACCACCACAGGAAGTGGGTTTATTTGACCTTCAAAATAAAATTGACACATTTGGGACAAACCTGGTGGTGGTGGTGGTGGTGCAGGTTTTGAGCTTGCATTGCAAAGACTTTACTGCAAGTTGTAGGTTGTACTGCAACTTCTAACTGCACATCAGTATTTAGGGTTGTACTGCAACTTCTAATTGCACATCAGTATTTAGGTTTGTACTGCAACTTCTAACTGCACATCAGTATTTAGGGTTGTACTGCAACTTCTAACTGCACATCAGTATTTAGGGTTGTACTGCAACTTCTAATTGCACATCAGTATTTAGGTTTGTACTGCAACTTCTAACTGCACATCAGTATTTAGGGTTGTACTGCAACTTCTAACTGCACATCAGTATTTACGGTTGTACTGCAACTTCTAACTGCACATCAGTATTTAGGTTTGTACTGCAACTTCTAACTGCACATCAGTATTTAGGGTTGTACTGCAACTTCTAACTGCACATCAGTATTTACGGTTGTACTGCAACTTCTAACTGCACATCAGTATTTAGGGTTGTACTGCAACTTCTAACTGCACATCAGTATTTAGGTTTGTACTGCAACTTCTAACTGCACATCAGTATTTAGGGTTGTACTGCAACTTCTAACTGCACATCAGTATTTAGGGTTGTACTGCAACTTCTAACTGCACATCAGTATTTAGGGTTGTACTGCAACTTCTAACTGCACAATAATATTTAGGGTTGAACTGCAACTTCTAACTGCACATCAGTATTTAGGGTTGTACTGCAACTTCTAACTGCACATCAGTATTTAGGGTTGTACTGCAACTTCTAACTGCACAATAATATTTAGGGTTGTACTGCAACTCTATGATTTGTCTTTTAGTTCCAGGTGATCCACCATATATGGCATGTCAGAGCTCTCATGCAGCCAAGAAAACAAGACTGTCCATGATCAAACTTTTCACATAAAACTGTTTAGGCTGGATTTACAACAGCCTCAAGACCCCAGACCCTCAGGTGCCTTAAAAGGCCCAGGTTCAGGGTGTACCAAATAGTTTGACTGATTGCAAATGTCTTTCTGAATGTGCAACACTAATGCACAATGCCAGTTTCCAGCTGTATCAATCAGGTTTTATATACTCCAAACCATGTAGCATTTGGTGTTAAAGTCTGTTTAAAGACAATAATGCACAAGTTAAATAAATCCAACAAACCCAACAAATTAACTGGAAAAGCCAGATGGATCCACAGGAGCTCACTCTGAAATCTGAATTTTCAGAGAAATAAAGTGGAGTAATATATTGAGAAATGGGGCGTCTGATATGTTTTTGACAAACTGCATCCTGGAATTACGAGTCATTCTCTCAGATAAATTTGTGAGCCTCTTTAATTAATACTTTGTGCCCTTAAATGACTCTTTGGATGATTTGTGAATTACCTAAATGTGCACAAGTTGAATAACAAACTCCAAAAAAGCTTCTTCTTCTTTTTTTCTTTTTTTAAAGTTCTACTCTTGTGACACAATGTCTGATTAATTGAGGAACTCATGATACACCATGTTAATTGTTGATCACTGTATACGACTGTGGTGCAACAGTGAAACAGTTTATGACACTGAGCATTTCATTTCCTGCAAAAATAAAGAAGCTAAATGTACTGAAGTGTCCAGCAGGCGGCGGCAGAGGAGCAGTTTACAACTGTTGACCCAGTTTTAGTCTCCCAGTGCTTTAATGGGACTGTTTTGTATACATTTTCATTGAGCATCTTTAATCAATGACATCAAGATTCAGAGAAAAAAAAACAAGTTCAGACCAGAAATAAAATTCTGCCTGCATTTCCTCTACACGGCTGATTTACTATAATTCAAATTATCTCTCTTATTTCCATATTATTGTTGTTGTCTCCTTGTTTGTGTGGGCCCAGATAGATGAGGCAAAGATACATAGAAAATATAGATTTTTATTTGTATCATCACAATAAGATCTCCATAGGAATATTACAGTAGTGTTACAGAGATTATGGCCTAACAGAGGGCATTTCATCTCTTTCACCGCTTTTTATGAACAAGTTATCATTAATCACCCATAAAAACCTGTGGAGACTCTTTAAAGTTGTTGTTAAATCACTGCTTTGTGTAAAAAGAAAAATGTGTGTAGCTTTAGCTGTGATTTAAGCACCGTTTGATATCAAATGAAACAGAAAAGAGCCGTTGAATGCACAGAATTCAGTCTGAAAACCTCCTTTCCTTCATTGCCTTTTTGTTTCCTTCCCTGTCTCCTATCTTGCCTCTCACCTCCTTAAAGTTGAGTTCATGTTAAAAGTTCAAATAAAAACATTGTGTTGGATGTGAAATGGGTTTCATAGTGGTGAGCAGCGGATAAATTCAGCAGTAGATTATAAAACCATGGCTATAGAGAGTTATTAAAAACATAAGCTGTCAGAGGGGGGCAGTGCACACACACACACACACACACACACACACAAACCAGGTATTTCACATCAGCCTGTGGCTATGTTAAAATTGAGAAATTAAATCCCGTCAGCAATAATAAACAACATGTCTGTGCAAAGACGGCAAAGTATGAGCATTAAGTGAAGTTAAACAATAAAAGACTGAGGAGAGTGTGTGTGTGTGTGTGTGTGTGTGTGTGTGTGTGTGTTGAGTCCTGTAGGTTTCAGGAAAATAATTATATATAATAATTAATCTCTATCCTCAAGTTGCATATCATTCATTGAAATGAGTGATTTATGTGCTGATTCACATGGACTCTGGTGAGAATCCTCCCACATCCAGGGTGATAAACACCAGATTTGACCTTTAATTTGCGCCCTTAAATAAGTCATTTATGTTCTTATTTCTACTGTAAAAGTGTGTGCAGACATTTACAGCTCAGGTTAAACATGTCACCTCTCGTGCACCACGCGTTGTTGGACGTGCGTTTCACACATTAAATTGCTGCACCCTCATCAGCCTCTGGACAGGAAGCGCAGGTTGATGGGCTTTGCGGGGATGAGCAGGGTTCGAGTTTTCGGCTCCACGAGCGGTGCACCATGTTCAGGCTGGACCTCGTAGTGCTGCATTAGCTGGAAGGAGACATAAAACAGCCTTTAAATCCATACAGGAGCTTCATTCTGTTAGATACTTGAGGATTTTGTTTGTAGATCTTAGCAGGATATCTCAAAAACTTGAGCACAGATTTGAATGAAACAAATCATTTCTTTTTGGAGAACTTTTTCAAGGATTTCTTAATTTGTGGCTGGCTAAATAAAAGAACATAAGCAAAAGAAAAATATAAAGAAACTAGGGCTGTCAGATTTAACGCGTCGACGCAAATGAGTTTTAACGCCACTAATTTCTTTAACGCATTACTGCAACTTGCGTAGAAAACCTAATGAATCCATAGGTACCAACCATGACATATTAACTTGTCATGTGTCATGTCATGAAGGAGGTTAAATAACGCTTCAAACTTTTGTCTGTGGCAAACTTTCAAATAAATTGTGGCAAGGAAAACCTGGCATGGCCATTTTCAAAGGGGTTCCTTGACCTCTGACCTCAAGACATGTGAATGAAAATGTGTTCTATGGGAACCCACGAGTCTCCCCTTTACAGACATAACTTCCTGGACAATATTTATCATTGTTTTGTGTTGTTAACTGATTTCCAATAAGAAATATATAAATACATTTGCATAAAGCAGCATATTTGTCCACTCCCATGTTGATAAGAGTATTAAATACTTGGCAAATCTCCCTTTAAGGTACATTTTGAACAGATAAAAAATGTGTGATTGCGATTAATCGAGATTAACTATGGACAATCATGCGATTAAATATTTTAAACGATTGACAGCCCTAAAAGAAACACAAATTGGCCAAGAAGTAGGCTAAAAGTCCACTTCCTGTCTCTGTCTGTCTCTTCTTCACTCACCCTGGACAGAGCAAAGTACATCTCCATCTCCGCCACCCTCTTCCCAACACAGGCTCGCACCCCGACTCCGAAGGGGATGAAGCTGTACGGGTGGTGCTGGTAGAAGCCGGGCGCCGCCCTGCCACAGACGCTGCTGGCCGCCTCGGCACGGAGCCAGCGCTCTGGGACGAAGAGCTCTGCGTCTACGAACTCTGCTTCATTGTGACAGACTGCGTAATGACACAGATGGAACTGAGTCTGCAAAGAAGAGAAGCGTATTTAAATCATTTCTGATCTTTAAAGTTAAAGGTGCCTCACATCCTGGTTGTGCTTTCCTACCTTCTTTGGGAACCAGTAGTTTCCCACGATCACCTCATCGTCTGAAATAAAGCGTCCGTTTCCAGGAAACACGGGATAAAGGCTGGAGGAGAAAGACACAGACGACAGTCAGACTCTAAATCAGAGACAGAGCTAACCTGGAGCATGTTATTGATTATTTATGTCCGATTCAGTGTTTTATTCTTTGCTTTACGTCAGCTGTACTAGCTGTACCATATAAGTCAAAAACTGATAAAAGCTGTTCTGTCACTTTGCCAGTCTCACAGGTCAGGGCATGTCAGGTCGAAACACGTAGAAATACCACAAAATAAAAAAAATGCTCCGTCACAAGTTCTGCCTTTTAAAAAACTTATCAGCAGAAGTATCAAAAGTAAAAGTAGTCGTGCTGCAACATAACTCCTTTCAGAGTGTTTTTATTATCATTATAATAAAAACACTCTGAAATGAGTCATTATATTACATTATAATATATATAATATAATATAATGATAATAAAAACACTCTGAAAGGAGTCATTATATTACATTATATTATATATAATATAATATAATGATAATAAAAACACTCTGAAAGGAGTCATTATATTATATTATATTATATATAATATAATATAATGATAATAAAAACACTCTGAAAGGAGTCATTATATTATATTATATTATATTATATATATTATATTAGCTGCATTATAATATTGTAGCTGGTCAAGGTTCAAGGAGCAGATTATTTGACTACTATATAACTAATCTAATCTAGAACACTGCATCTGACTGGTTACTAAGTACTTCATGTATAAAGTTCAGCTGATTGATGGGCTGCTTGTTTTCCAAACTGTAGTTCCAGGGCCAACACTGCTTCGTGAGTAGTTCATACTAGCAGTCTGCTCACCGTAGCGTCTCCTTGATGACGGCCTTCAGGTAGGGCATCCTGCTCAGGTGCTCTGTGGTTGGCTCCCGTCTGTCCGGACACACAGAGTCCACCTCTCTGTAAAGTCGATCCTGAGCCCTGCGGTCCCTCGCTAAGTGGTACAGCGCCCACGACAGTGTGTTGGAGGTCTGAGATCAGGAGGGAATCAGATTATTGTCCATCACAGGGCTAAGACTAGCAGTCTGAGAGAGTCAGAGGAAATAAAGTCATTGTGAGGAAGCAACAACTCCCTCACTAACTGTTTGGTAAAGCCAAGTGGGGTTGATCACAGTTATCTTTGTTTTTCCTTATGTGGGTAGTTAAGGGGTTAATTGACTGACAGAGACTGAGTGGCTCCAAGTGTAATCAGGTGTGCTCTGATTTCCCAGGTTCTCACTGCAGGTGTCTCCAGTCTGAGCTGATGGCAGCACTCGCCTGATAAGCCAGTTTGAACTGGAAAGGCGGGCTGTTAGGTTATATGACCATGTGTGAAAGTAGAGTTTGGGGGGGAGAGTGGTAAAAAGAGCAGCACCAGGCATGTGGTGAGCTGTGTAACAGAATGCAGAGGGTTTTTTACCTCCATGTGTTTTTTCCTTTGTTTGATGGAATTTTTACAGACTGAAAATAAAAGTCTGCCTTATTTTTCAAGCATACTTACCTGCCAGTGTGATGATTTCTCTTCGTGACTTTTCACCTTGCTCTCCTGCACCTCACCTTGCAACAATTGGTGGCAGTGGTGGGATCTAATACGCCTGTGTCGAGTTGGTGTTGGAATGCTGACTAAATGAGAGGTGCAGTACGTGGAAGAGGTCGGCCGAAGAAATCCACCTTGGCAGAAATGGAGATAAAGAATGCTGAAAGGACAGTGGGGTTTGAGCCACCACTTGATGGCGCCATGGCCGCTGGAGATGAAGAAGAAGAACCAGTGGTACGGCCAAAAATACTTATAGACCGTGTTGCTAGTGAAGAACTCTCTGCCACAGACTTTTTTGAAGAAATGAGAGAGTTTATGCGACGGTCTAGACAAACTGAAGCGGTACTTTTTGATCAAACAGCTAAGAGGTGAGATGGGAGCAAAGTCGACGCAGGACTGGATGTCAGATGAACAATATGAACAGCCTGACCAACATTATCCTCATGCTATACCTGCTGGTGTTTTAAAGCTGCAAGATGAAACCTCCATGCACCTGCCCACAGTTAAAGAACCAAAGAAATTCATTCCACTTCAAGCTAGTGGGCCTGTCTCCTCATTACAGCAACTGTTGCCTCAGCAGCAACAGCGTGCTTCTCCACCAACCCGGTCTGTTGGGCCCCGTGTCAGTGAACCAAGAATACCTGACTTCAAAGAAGGTGAAGATCCAGAGAGCTTCTTTGTTCGGTTTGAGCGGATGGCCAGAACATGGGGGTGGCAGCCAGTGGAGTGGGCAGCCAGAGTGGTCACCTTATTGACGGGAAAAGCTCTTGATGCTTATGCGGGAATGGACGAAGAACAAGCTGAATCCTACGAGGCCATTAAAGCAGCAGTGTTAATGAAGTTCAATGTGACGGAGGAGACTTACAGACAGCGTTTCCGGAGCACTATTGTGCCAGTGGGAGAAACAGTCCGTGAAACCTACAACCGGATAAAGGGACTTTATAAACGATGGATGCGACCAAACAGCCGCACTAAGGAGCAGATTGGTGAGTCCATTGTTTTGGAGCAATACCTCCGTGTGCTCCAACCAGACATTCGCACCTGTGTAAAGGAGAATGATCCCCAGACAGGAGAGGAAGCAGCGGACCTGACAGAGCGCTACACGGCTGCTCACGGGGACCCTTCAAGGAAAAAGTTGACTGTTGGGAAGCCAAGGTTTGGGGAGTCCAAACCTTACGGTTTGCCTGTTGTGGACAACAAGGACATTGGGGTTGGTAAGAAACCTGTACATTCAAACTTGAAACCTAACTTCCCATGTTTTTACTGTCAGCAACCTGGCCACAAAGCTTCATTTTGTCCTTTTAAAAAGATCAAAAACAGTTGAGTTGTGTTCTGTACCTCGTCCTGATAATGATGAACATGATGATGTTAATGAGAATGAAATGATTCCACATAGACATGTAGTAGATGTCACAGTTAACGGTCATGTGGCAAAGGCTCTGGCTGACACTGGTAGTTCGCAAACTTTGGTAAAGTCCAGCCTACTCCACAACTCACTGACTAACTTTGAACGAAATGTAAATATCACATGTGTTCATGGATGTAAGAAAGATTACCCAACTGCAGAAGTGATCATTGAGGTTGAAGGGCAAGCCTTTATGTTAACTGTTGGTGTGCTAGATCACCTAGCATATGATGTAATCCTTGGAGAAGATTTGCCTGTGCTAGACAATTTGGTCCAGCAAAACTCTGTAGCATACTCTTGTGCTGTAGTGACTCGCTCTGTCACCAAGGGGTTAGAACCCCTACCTGAGGCAGATGATGGTTTGTTTAAAGGGGGAAATAAGGTTAAGAAAACAAAACGTCAGCGTCGTCAGGAGAAAAACAGAAATCTTGATAAAGCTAAATGTCCTGACCCTGCTCTCCCTTTAACTCCTCCCATTGAACCACAATGGCAAATCCCTGACAATTTCAGAGAGATTCAGGAGAATGACTCCTCTCTGAAACCTCTCTTTGCAAAAGTTTGTGAAATAGATGGGGTCCTAAAAGCTGGCACAGGGGGGCTGAAAGGTGTAATTGGGGATCCCTTTGTCATAAAAGACAACCTTTTGTATTTGGCAGACATTGAGAAACCTAGACTTGTTATTCCAAAAGAGTATCGTCAAGTAATCCTGCATGTGGGTCATACTATTCCATGGGCTGGCCATTTAGGGCAGGCCAAAACCTATAACCGCATTGCTGAGCGCTTCTATTGGCCAGGGTTATACAAAGGGGTACTGGAGTATTGCAAGACATGTCATGATTGCCAGGTGGTGGCCCCCACCAAAATTTCAGACCGAGGCCAATTACAACCATTACCTATTATGAGTGTGCCTTATGAGAGAATAGCCATGGATATCATTGGTCCCCTGCCAAAGAGTAGCAAAGGACACAAATTTGCCCTGGTGATATGTGACTATGCAACCAGATATCCAGATGTTTATCCACTGCGCTCCATTCAGGTCAAACATATAGTTCGATGTTTAGTGGAGTTATTCTCTAGAGTTGGCATCCCTAAAGAGATCTTAACAGATCAAGGTTCAAACTTTATGTCACATCTAATGAAGTCACTGTATTCTCAACTTGGTGTGAAAGGGATAAGAACCACTCCTTACCACCCTGAAACCGATGGTCTTGTCGAGCGATTTAATGGTACCCTGAAACAAATGTTGAGAAAATTTGTTGAGGATACTGGCAAAGACTGGGATAAATGGTTGCCTTTCCTTTTGTTTGCATATCGAGAGGTACCCCAGGCTTCAACTGGTTTCTCCCCTTTTGAGCTGGTGTATGGCAGACAGGTGAGAGGCCCTTTGGACATGCTGAAGGAGAACTGGGTGGCTGGTGTGGCAACGTCACCAACAACGAACATCATCTCCTACATTCTGCAGATGCGAGACAAACTGGAAAGTTGCAGAGAAAGAGTCAAAGAAAACATGCTGGAGGCTCAACATAAACAAAAGGTATGGTACGACAAACATGCTCGAGAAAGAGAACTGAAAACTGGACAGAAAGTGTTGGTACTGCTCCCTACTGGGCCGAGTAAGTTACTAGCGAAGTGGCAAGGCCCCTATCCTGTTACCAGAAAGGTGGGCCCAGTAACATATGAAATTTCCTGTCCTGATAAACAAAAACACAAGCAACTGCTCCATGTAAACCTGTTAAAGGAATACCATGAAAGAAATCCCTTGGAAACAGGTGGAGAGCATGTTCTGATGGTCCAGGATGTCCAGTCTGAAGATGATGTGGCGGAAGCTGAGGAAGCGGACATGAGGCCCTTCAGAGAGAAGTGTAAACCCCAGATCCCTCCAGAGCACCTGAGTGTGGATCAGTGGCATCAACTGGGTGAGCTTAAACAATCTTTTTCCATCATTGTTCTCAGAAAAACCTGGCCGAACTGATGTGATAAAACACAAAATTGTTCTGAAGGACACTAAACCTGCTCGCCTGAAGCCTTACAGAATTGCAGAACGAATGATGGAACCACTGAAGAAGGAGGTGCAGATGATGTTGGACATGGGAGTCATTGAACCATCCAGAAGTGAGTGGTCAAACCCCATAGTGCTTGTTCCCAAGAAGAATTGTACTCAACCTCGGTTCTGTTCCGACATGAGGAAACTGAACAGTATTTCCTGTTTTGATTCATATCCCATGCCCCGTATCGATGAGCTACTAGAGAGAATCGGGAAAGCCAACTACATCACAGCATTAGACCTTTGTAAAGGTTACTGGCAAGTGCCTCTTGACCCATCTTGCAAAGAATACACAGCGTTCCAGATTCCAGGAATGGGCTTGTTCCAGTACACTGTGTTACCCTTTGGCCTTCATGGCGCACCTGCGACCTTTCAAAGATTAATGGACATTGTTCTTAATGATTGCTCCAGGTTTTCAGCTGCCTATCTTGATGATGTAGTGATCTACAGTGAATCCTGGGAAGAACACTTGCAGCATCTTCAAATCGTCCTAAGCAAGATACAGGAAGCCGGGCTGACCCTGAATGCAAACAAGTGTTCCTGGGCTCAGGAGGAGGTGAAATACCTTGGCTACCTGGTCGGCCGTGGGCAGATAAGGCCACAAATAGAGAAGATAAAGGCCATACAGATGATTCCAAGACCCCTGACCAAGAAGCAAGTGAGATCCTTTTTAGGACTCGTGGGGTGGTACAGAAGGTTTGTTCCCCATTTCTCTACATTGGCGGCACCACTCACCGAACTAACAAAAAAATCAACCTCGAAAGTGATATGGAATGATGAGTGTGAACGTGCCTTCCAAGCATTGAAAAGGCAGATCTGTCAAGCTCCTGTGTTGCAGAGCCCGGACTTCACGAAAGCATTCCTTGTGCAGGTTGATGCCTCCGGTGTTGGACTAGGAGCGGTGCTAGCCCAGGGGGAACCTGGTGAAGAGAAACCTGTCCTGTTCTTAAGTAAGAAACTGTTTGACCGGGAGAAAAAGTACTCTACTGTGGAAAAGGAGGGACTGGCTATAAAATGGGCTATTGATTCATTGAAGTATTATCTTTTGGGAAGAGAGTTTGTATTGCAGACAGACCACAGACCTTTGAAGTGGATGCAATCCAAGCAGCATCAGAATGCAAGGATTCTGCGTTGGTGCCTAGCCCTCCAGCCATACCAGTTCACCATAGAGCACTGTCCTGGTAAGAAAAATCTTATTGCTGATTATCTGTCACGTTTGCCTGACTTATGTAAGCCAGAGGGGGAGGAGGTGTGAAATGTGAGGAAGCAACAACTCCCTCACTAACTGTTTGGTAAAGCCAAGTGGGGTTGATCACAGTTATCTTTGTTTTTCCTTATGTGGGTAGTTAAGGGGTTAATTGACTGACAGAGACTGAGTGGCTCCAAGTGTAATCAGGTGTGCTCTGATTTCCCAGGTTCTCACTGCAGGTGTCTCCAGTCTGAGCTGATGGCAGCACTCGCCTGATAAGCCAGTTTGAACTGGAAAGACGGGCTGTTAGGTTATATGACCATGTGTGAAAGTAGAGTTTGGGGGGGAGAGTGGTAAAAAGAGCAGCACCAGGCATGTGGTGAGCTGTGAAACTGAATGCAGAGGATGATTTTCCCTCCATGTGTTTTTTCCTTTGTTTGATGGAATTTTTACAGACTGAAAATAAAAGTCTGCCTTATTTTTCAAGCATACTTAGCTGCCAGTGTGATGATTTCTCTTCGTGACTTTTCACCTTGCTCTCCTGCACCTCACCTTGCAACAGTCATTACAGTTCATCCATCCATCCAATACATGTTGAGATATTTCAGTCTGGACTAAAGTGGTGGAGCGACCAACCGACATCCATGAAGCTGCTACAAACTAGAAAACCTAAAGAATCCATCGGTACCAACCATGTCATACTAGCTTGTCCTGAAGGAGGCTAAATGACGTTCCAAACTTGCGCTAAATTTTAGTGAGGAAAAACTGTCATGGCCATTTTCAAAGGGGTCCCTTGACCTCTGACCTCCAGATCAGTGAATGTAAATGGGTTCTATGGGTACCCACGAGTCTCCCCTTTACAGACATGCCCACTTTATGATAATCACATGCAGTTTGGGGCAAGTCATAGTCAAGTCAGCACACTGACACACTGACAGCTGTTGTTGCCTGTTGGGCTGCAGTTTGCCATGTTATGATGTGAGCATATTGTTTTATGCTAAATGCAGTACCTGTGAGGGTTTCTGGACAATATCTGTCATTGTTTTGTGTTAATTGATTTCCAATAATAAATATATACATTTGCATAAAGCGGCATATTTGTCCACTCCCATGTTGATAAGAGTATTAAATACTTGTTAAATCTCAAAGGTACATACATCACGATTAATCATGATTACCTCTGGACACTCATGCGATGAATCACCAATACATATTTTAATCGATTGACAGCCCTCAGTCCAACACTTTCATGTATTTGCCCATCTTACAACAGAACTGTATGTGCATAGTTTTGTTTTTAATGCAAAGTCCTTCGCTGCTTGTCTGAGATCTGAGAGTGGACACTGGGTGGTTATTTTAATTTCCTTTCATGCTTTTGATTGTTATTAACAAAGAGGAAGTTGGCAGTAGAAGCTGTTGGAAATATATCATGATAAAACTGTTGTTGTGTAACAAACTTGATTATGTTGGGAGTTTAGCGAGTTTGGTGTTAACTACTAGGCTTAGACTGTCTACAGATAAGTGACTGATGTAAGACGAGGCAAGAATGATCACATGAAATGATCTCGTGATGGAATGCTGATTGGGCCTGTAAAAAGAACAGCTACAAGGATGAAAGGGCCTTGGGGTTAACAGTGGATGGGGGAAGGGACAGGATGACCATGCAGACAATGTTGTGTAAAGATGGAGTCAGATGTAGGTAGACACGAAGATGTATTGTGACATAGGATGGAAAAGTACTGGGTCTGCAGAAAGCCTGACCCCTCCCCCAGGGTTCGTCAGCTAATGTGTATAAAGGTAAAACGTATAGCAAAGCTCGGGGTTCATTCACTGCGAACTGAACACTGTATTACATGGTATCAGGGACACATTGATGAATCCAGAACTTCTGTTAATAACTCTGTGCAACTTTGATGAATATATGTGCGGAATAAATTGATACTAATGTAACCTAATTTGTAATCTTTTATGATTTTAACTCTGAGCTTGCAGCTGCTTAGAAGATAAACCAACACGCATGAAGGTGACGATTCTCTGAGGGAGAATTCCTTCAATTTGGTGACCCCGACGTGATCTTCAGAAAGAGTGACGCGAGCCAGAGACTGGATGACTCAGTGAGAGAGAGATAAGGGGACCCCTGACTACAAGGCAAAAGGTAAGCAGAACCTGTTAAAACAAATCTGCATATTGGCATAGGATCTAAATTTATCTCTCTTGCTGAGTAAGACACATCTCTGTTTGAATTTTAACATCTAGTTGCACAGTTGAAAGGATCAGGGATCCTAAGGCTCTGGGAGTCTATAAAAAAGGTTTGAGTCCTTTAATAGATCTGGGATCTAAATGTACAGTTGAAAGGATCAGGGATCCTAAGGCTCTGGGAGTTTAGAAAAAAGGTTTGAGTCCTTTAATAGATCTGGGATCTAAATGTTGTGTTGGTAACACTAATAAACTGCATTAATAGTGTCATCAGAGGAAATTTAAAACTGCCTCAGATACCGTGCCTGCACCGCTGACGGGCAACCGTTAGTAGAAGCTTGTGTTTTGGTGGGATCTGTTGCGGGGGCATAACGACCCAATTACTCTGAAACACTACTGTTTGGTATATACTAACACCAACTGTATGAATAGTTCGGTATAAGGGTAAAAACAGCCATGGACGGGGAATTCGATAGAGAGTGTGAGGAAATAGGAGGATGCAACAAGACAGGTCTCACTTTTGGCCAGCAATGGGCCAAGGTGAGGACAAATGTGATTTGCACCTTTGATCCTAAGAAAAAGAATGAACGAGCGAAGGATTTGGATGACTGGTTCAAAGGCATGATAGAAAAAGAGGAGTTTCCTAAAGAGGACTCTAAAGCAGCTGTTACCCCGGCGGTTCGGAGGCACATATTAAAGCAGCAAGACGATTTGGCTGAGACTCGAAAACAATTAAAAAACAGCAATATGTTCACACGAGCAAAAGCTAAAAAACACGTGGAACAACAAGCCAGTTCATTGGCCCAAGCTAATTGTGTTTATTTGGCCTCAGTGACTGAATTAGGCCATCAATGGTCTTCTAAAAAAGAAAAACAACAGCCTAGAACAGAGAGTACTCTGTACCCTAAACTAGGTGATTATCCCGGCCCATTCCCCGATCCTCCCCCCATGCCACAACATCAAATGGTAATGAGAGAAACACCAACCGCCCCTCCCCCATATAAGGACAAAGACTTTCCTCCACCTCCCCCTCCCCCACTAACTGATGAACCCGACCCTCCGAAACCTGTTCTGAGCGTTCAAATACCAGTTGTAACACTGACAGGGGGGAGAGTATGCTACGAAGAAACTCAGGAAGATAGGAAACAGAAAGAAGAGCAGGAGAAAAGACTCCGTCTCTTAGAGATGGAAGTAGGACTAATAAATTTGGCCAGAGCAGGGAGACAGGGGGAAGAAGAAGAGCAGGAACAAAGACAGGTAGATGAAGAAGCTGAGTTAAGACAGCGAAAAGGTAAAGGGAAGAAGGGAGATGAAAAGGTAAGAAGGGGGAGGAGGGGTTCATCAGATTGAAACAGGAGATGGCTGAGGCGGCTGCTTTAGCACTCCCCGACTATTCCCAGCCATTTCACCTCGACGTATCAGAACAACTTTCCACAGCTCATGGTGTTCTATATCAGAAGCAAAGAGGAGACAGGAATGTACTTTACTATTGCAGCATTCTGCTAGACACACCGGAACAGAGAGCTAGTCCGTGTGTCAGATATGCAGCGGCTGTGGCTAAAATAGTTGAGAAAGTAGGACATATTGTCATGCATCACCCACTCCAAATTCTCACTTCCCATAGTACAGTAGCTTATGTCACCTCATCATGTTTCACTCTCACTCCCTTGAGACAAACTAAGATATTACAAGTACTCTCAAAACCACATGTTTCATTTGTACATGAAGGTTGCAATATGGCAGATAACATGGGCGAAGGAGGGGGAGAGAAACATTCCTGTGCGGAAAAATCTGAACCTTTTGTAAAACTACGACCTGACCTGGAGGCATTACCAGTTACTAATCCTGATCTCAGCCTTTTCACCGATGGCTGCTGTTTCAGACACCCTACAGAGGGACTAAAAGCTGGCTATGCTGTTGTAGCGTGTACTAATGACGGAGAAGGCCCTGTAACTCTGTCTTCGGCCCCACTTGAGGGCAAACAGTCTGCTCAAGCCGCTGAACTGACTGCCGTGATATGTGCTCTTAGACTAGCCGAGGGTAAGACTGCAAATATTTTTACTGATTCAGCTTATGTATGTAACGCGATCCACAGGGATATGTCTGGCTGGGTTCAGGCAGGATTCAAAACAAGCGGGAATAAATCTATGGCTCATGAAGGGCTCATGAAGGATTTATTGGCCGCTATCCACCTTCCTGAGAAGGTGGCTGTGGTAAAGGTAAAAGGTCACTCACAGGGAAGTGACCTGGAAAGCATTGGAAATAACGCTGCAGATGAAGCAGCAAAGGCTGCTGCAGGTTATGTCACTGAATGCATAATGATATTAGCTGAACATGTAAGTAGTTTTATTGATGATGTACAAAAAGCCCAGGAGGACGCTCCTGAGCATGAGAGAAAATCCTGGGAAGACGCAGGTGCCACTGATTGTTTTACTGGTTTATGGCAGAAGAATGGGAAAACTGTCATGCCTGACGGATGGATTCCCTCAATGTTGAAACAGACTCATGGTTTGTGCCATGCGGGAGTGGCTGTAATGATGTTTGCATTGGATGCATGGTGGTTCCCTCAAAAGAGGAAAGTGGTTACTGATTTTGTTCAACAATGTGTTGTTTGTCAAACATGTAACATAAGACCCACGGAAAAACCACCGGTGGGCACATATCCTAAACCACAAGGTCCGGGTGAACAAATAGTTATGGATTTTACGGATATGGGGATCCGGGTGGGAGGTAAAAGATTTTTGTTGGTCATAGTGGATGCATTTTCCAGGTGGATTGAGGCCTATCCTACTGGAAAAGAGGACGCTAAAACTGTCATCAAATGTTTGGTGAATAATTATATACCATACCATGGTTTTCCCAAACTTATTCGCTCCGACAATGGCTCTCATTTCAAAAATAAGGATTTGAGAGAAGTGGAGACTGTTTTGGGTCTGGAACACAAGTTTGGCACGGTGTACCACCCAGAATCTCAGGGCAAGGTTGAACGTGCCAACCAGACCATTAAGGGGAAACTGCTAAAGATTTGTCAACAAACGGGTTTGCCATGGACTGAGGCTCTTCCCATTGCTCTTCTGGCTATGAGATCCTCAGTCAATAGGCAAACAGGTTTAACACCGTTTGAACTCAACTGTGGACGACCTTTTCCAGGTCCCACAGTGCCTTTGTGTGTCCTACCTGCTGTAGGATACCGCCCGTATTATCAGAAAGTGAATGCTCTTGTCTCAGCTCTCTCCTGTTCAGGTGCCCCCCATGCTCCGAAGCCTGTGTTGCTGACAGCACCTGAAGGCCCCCCGGAACACCTTTGGTTGAAGGTGTTAAAGAGGAAGTGGTCGGAACCACGGTGGACGGGTCCACATGAAGTAACCGCGAGGACAACGACAGCAGTCCAACTAAAGGGGAAAGGAGGCGTTTGGTGGCACTTGACACAGTGCAGCTCCACAAAGAATCCACCACCCGGTGTGGATTTCATCAGCGGAGGAGTGAACGAGCCAACAACACCACCAGATGAACCGGACAAAGGAACAGCACCAGGGGCAGATGCAAGCATCTCTGCAGGGACACCAAAGAAGAGCACAGAAGAAGACACGTAAAAATTGAAGCGTGACTAATGACTGAATTTTTTGTTTTCTATACTGAATTTTTTGTTTTCTATATATATCACTGTAAAAAATATAAGTGAGCTGTATGAGACACAATTAAGGGACGGAAGGTTTCAAGGTCTTGCTGGTTTTACAGTTAAAACACGGCTTACAAGTAAAGAAAAGGTGACTCACTGAAGGTTTATATGCTTTACGTTATTTTATTTGTTGCATTCCCTGTATCCGCCAATTGACGGAAAAGGTTATAGTAACTGCCATAGAGAAAAGGCGTCCTGATCAACCACCTGACTATCAAATGAATGTGTTCACCAACAGAAGCACAGGGGTTACTCAACATAGATTTCCATGATCATGACTCAGAGGACGAGGTGGTAGATGATAACTCTGTGTAAAAAACTGTAACATTGTATATAGTATAATAATGATGAATGCCTCATGAGAATATATTTCTAGGACAGAAGTGAACTTGGACAAGTTCAAAAGAGGAATTGTTGGAAATATATCATGATAAAACTGTTGTGTAACAAACTTGATTATGTTGGGAGTTTAGCGAGTTTGGTGTTAACTACTAGGCTTAGACTGTCTACAGATAAGTGACTGATGTAAGACGAGGCAAGAATGATCACATGAAATGATCTCGTGATGGAATGCTGATTGGGCCTGTAAAAAGAACAGCTACAAGGATGAAAGGGCCTTGGGGTTAACAGTGGATGGGGGAAGGGACAGGATGACCATGCAGACAATGTTGTGTAAAGATGGAGTCAGATGTAGGTAGACACAAAGATGTATTGTGACATAGGATGGAAAAGTACTGGGTCTGCAGAAAGCCTGACCCCTCCCCCAGGGTTCGTCAGCTAATGTGTATAAAGGTAAAACGTATAGCAAAGCTCGGGGTTCATTCACTGCGAACTGAACACTGTATTACATGGTATCAGGGACACATTGATGAATCCAGAACTTCTGTTAATAACTCTGTGCAACTTTGATGAATATATGTGCGGAATAAATTGATACTAATGTAATCTTTTATGATTTTAACTCTGAGCTTGCAGCTGCTTAGAAGATAAACCAACACGCATGAAGGTGACGATTCTCTGAGGGAGAATTCCTTCAAAGCCGACTCTGACTGATTTATAAGCGGCTGCTGAAATGTCCTCTCTAAACATTTAAAGTCTCGACGCTGGACCTTCTTATACAAAGAGTCAATGTGTGAAGAAAAAGACGTTCAGGTTTAAGGGTTTAAAACGTGGACAGATGCAGCGCAGCATAACAGAACCGGATAAAACTTGAATTACTCCACCAACCAGTCAAGTTTCAGTTTACATCATGTCTGTCCAAAATGTCATCACTTCATCATTTTATCCTGTTAGACATGTCGGTGAAGTTGTCATAATTAGCATATGAATTCTTGGGTTATGTCCAAAAACATGATTTGTGTGGTCACGGTGATCAGTAAATGGACATTTGTGCCAAATTTGAAGACATTCCCTTCAGGTGTTATATAGTATAATAGTCTGGACGGACAACCTGAAACATAATGCGTCCGGCCTCGGCTGTCCCCGGCGTGAAGGCATAACCAAGATAAATCCGTCTGCAAAGTTTCAGCCAAATACAGGCTGAAGGTACAGTTACATTCTTGAGGTATGTTGCAAGAGCTTGTTTCTTTGTATTGGCAACCATTTCACCAGAGAAGGAGTAGCATTTGTGTTCCTTCCAGTATGTGATTTCTCATCTATCTGTCTCAGCTCATATCTCTAGATTTGATTTGAGCTGCAGCTCGCAGCTACAACAACAAGCCTCCACCTCTCCTTGGAATGCAGACAGACGAGCTCTGCGAACGCTGCGACGTGCAGCAACTAAACACCAGCACTCGTCTCTGTTGTTGCAGCTTTATCAGGCCGAACTTAGCTGATCTCACTGTGAACGCCTCAGGACCTACTTTCTCATTGCCCTCTTGGACGCTAGATTGTGTGTTATGTGTAGATGTGGCTAAAGGTCAAGATGAAGTAGATCATGATGCATTAGCAACAGAGAATTTAGCTTGAACTTCTTTGTTTTAAGTCTTAAGGAAGTTGGAGTGTATGGAGGATGGAACCTGCCAAAATCCAAAACAAATCAATAAATAAATGACTGGATAAATAAATAAATATGTCATTAAATGTAGCAAAAATAATATTATAAAAATAAATATAGCCATTAATTAATTGATAAAATGTGACATAAATTGATATTTCTGTTTTTATTTGCTTATTTAGTTATTTATCTCTGTATTAAATGCCTTATTTATTTATTTACTCTTCTGTTTAAATTGACCTTTTATTTATTTATGTACTTATTTGTATTCATTTTTAAAAAATCTATTTTATTTTTGCATATATTTTATTTTCAGGTTGTTACAGCCCCCTCATTTGCATAATGAGGCAGAAATGTATAAATAAATGTAAAAAGAAAAGAATACAGAAATAAATAAGTTTAGAGAACTAAATTTGGGGTGAAATGCAAAGGGAAAATCATGCATAAATAAATAAATGCATAAATACATACATTTAAATAAATAAATAAAAATAAATGCAAAAATAATAAATAATAAAATACATTTTAAAGTTAATAAAAATAAATAAATAAAAGGGAAAGTTAAACAGAAGAGTAAATAAATATGTTTGGGGAAATAAATAAGGGGTGAAATGCAAAGGGAAAACCATGCAAAAATAAAATACATTTACAGATGAATAAATAAAAGGGAAAGTTAAACAGAAGAGTAAATAAATACATAAATAAATAAATACAAATATGAATAAATAAAGACGCAAATTAAAACAGAAATATCAATTTATGTCACATTTTAATCAAATGATTAATGGATATATTTTATTTTTAATATTATTTTTGCTACATTTAATGATACATTTATTTATCTATCGGATCATGTATTCATTTATTGATGTATTTTTAATTTTGGCAGGTTTTGTCCTCCATAAGAGTGAAGTCCAGAGTCTGATTAGGCAGCTTTCTCTGCCTATCCCAGCGGACCCAGAGCCTTTCCTGGAACAACTGGAAATTCCTACATGTTGCGAGAACTGGCCTCACAAACAGTGAAGAGTCATTTCTGCTACTTCATACTTCTACTATATGATACTTTTTACTGCCCTACATGTATCTGACAAATGAAGCTCTAGTTTAAGTTCAGTCAGGAAGACGATCTTCATGCTCAGGCCTGTAATGATGTGTTCCTCACATCCTGCCACTCACTCCTCTAGTGCTGCCGCAATAACCACAATACTGACACTTTATGATCATCACATGCAGTTTGGGGCAAGTCATAGTCAAGTCAGCACACTGACACACTGACAGCTGTTGTTGCCTGTTGGGCTGCAGTTTGCCATGTTATGATTTCAGCATATTTTTTATACCTGTGAGAGTTTCTGGATCAATATCTGTCATTGTTTTGTGTTGTTAACTGATTTCCAATAATAAATATATACATACATTTTCATAAAGCAGCATATTTGCCCACTCCCATGTTGATAAGAGGATTAAATAGTTGATAAATCTCCCTTAAGATTAAAAATGTGTGATTAATCCTGATTAACTATTTTAATCGATTGACAGCCCTAATTAAAACTCAAACCACTCCTCCTCTCTCCATCTGGATGCTCTCTGTGTTCCTAACACACTTATTTTCATCAACATACGGATAAATCAGAAATCATACCAGCCTCCAGCTCTCCCACTGGACAAAACTACAACTGTCTGAAGCTTCTTGAACAGATGACAGGAGAGAAGCAGCAGTTTGAGAAGTTTCTATGGATGTTTTTTCCCCTCAGCTAAAATGAGAATATCTGCTGCTCTGTTCTCTGTGGAGGAGCTGATAGTAAACTATTTACAGCTGCTTCTATAATATATTATCATAACTAATAGTATATACTATTATAATGTTTGTCTCATATGCTCCTGTTTATCTGAACTACTTCTGTCCTGCCACATATCCCCTCAATAAAGGTTCATCTCATCTTATCTGAAATTTAAATCGTGCATGTTAAAACTGACGCACGATGAAATAGTGATAGATTGAAGGCTGGAACCAGCAGCCCCCTACTCACCGTGTCGACCCCTCCCAGCAGCAGCTCAGTGATGCTGATGTAGACCTCGGCTCTGCTCAGCCTGTCACAGGACAGCAGGTAGGTGAGGTAAATGCCCTCCGCCGGCTTGCCGCTGGACACCTGAGCTTGGATTTCAGCGATCCTCCTGTTGATGAGGGATTGCGCTGCCCAACGGAAACACAACAACCAAACACTTTACCAACTTATAAGTGAATCCAAATGACATGAATGTCTCCTTTTGCTGTTTGTCTTGCTACATACCTATGTCATAGAGGTCGTCCCAGGCCTGGACGAAGCGTCTCCAGAAGGGGAGGACGCTGCGGCTCCAGCGAGGGAAGAGGATCACAATCTCAGACAGCGTCAGCATGTCATTGGCGGCGGTGATGAAGCGCTGCGTGTCAACGGGGATCTCCTCCTCCAGGCAGCCCAACCTGGTCTCAAACAAGATGGAGGAGATACCTGCAAGAGGTGAAGAGCATCACAAACCGCCCCGCTGACCTCAACCGCCGCTAGACTTTCTGAAAACATTCCCACCTTCAAAGCCGAACTTGTAGAGCTCAGCAGTCATGTCTGAAACGGTGGCCTGGTCCTCGCTGCGACTGCGGAGGAGCTCGACGCGTCGCAGTAGATCTCCGACCACCTGGTGGATGATGGGGGCGTAGGCCAACACTTCCCGCAGCTTTAGCATCTTAGGGTTCAGGGCGCTGCGGATGCGGTACCACTCCGGTCCTGTGCTACAAAGCAAAAGAGTTCTTCAGATTAACAACTCTTTTAGGGACCTTTACGAACACTTTAGAGAGGAAGAGAGTTGCTACCGGGGATTAAACCCAAACGACTAGGACCACTAATGATTATATTAGCTGTTGTTTATGACCGTTATTATCTTTTACATTTAAAGGAAGATCCATAAACTCACTCCACATGCAGCCCGTAGGCCTGACCTCTCAGGTCCCGGTACTCCTTCCAGTGAGGCAGCTCGGCTCGGAGCGGGTAGCGGCCCTCCTGTTGGATCACCTGAGCGATGAGCTCCGGAGTCGCCACGTTGACGATGTCGAAGGGGCCGAATCTGGAGCGCCAGATGGGCCCGTAAAGGCTCTTCTGGACATCCTGGAAGAGTAACTTGAGTTTAAAGTAGTTCAACATATAATCAGCCCGTATTATATAAATACTGCTCCCATGGTAATGCATCAATAATATATTATATGATATAAAACACTCTGAAAGGGTTCATGTGTGTGTAATTCAGAGTACTACTTTTAAAAGTTGTGTAACTCCAGATTGGCAGGTCCGCCATTGGCGCCCCGTTCTCTTCACAGATGAGAGAAGGTTCACACTGAGCACATGTGACAGACGTGAAAGAGTCTGGAGACGCCGTGGTGAACGGTAACATCATCCAGCATGATCCGTTTGGTGGTGGGTCAGTGATGGTCTGGGGAGGCATACTGTATCCTTGGAGGATCACAGACCTCCATGTCATAGCCAACGGTACCCTGACTGCTGTTAGGTACTGGGATGAAATCCTCAGAGCGATTGTCAGACCGTAAGCTGGTGCAGTGGGCCCAGGGTTCCTCCTGGTGCAGTGGGCCCTGGGTTCCTCCTGGTGCAGTGGGCCCTGGGTTCCTCCTGGGTTCCTCCTGGGTTCCTCCTAGGCTCCTCCTGGGTTCCTCCTGGGTTCCTCCTGGGTTCCTCCTGGGTTCCTCCTAGGCTCCTCCTCGGTTCCTCCTGGGTTCCTCCTGGGTTCCTCCTGGTGCAGTGGGCCCCGGGTTCCTCCTGGTGCAGTGGGCCCTGGGTTCCTCCTGGGTTCCTCCTGGGTTCCTCCTAGGCTCCTCCTGGGTTCCTCCTGGGTTCCTCCTGGGTTCCTCCTAGGCTCCTCCTGGGTTCCTCCTGGGTTCCTCCTGGGTTCCTCCTGGTGTAGTAGGCCCCGGGTTCCTCCTGGTGCAGGACAGTGCCCGGCCTCATGTGGCCAGAGTGTGTAAGCGGTTCCTAGATGACGAAGGCATTGATGCCATTGACCGACCCTCACTAGGTCTCCTGACCTAAATCCAATTGAGCACCTATGGGACGTTATGTATCGGTGAATCCGACGCCACCAAGTACCGCCACAGACTTTCCAGGAGCCCTCTGATGCCCTGATCCAGGTCTGGGAGGAGATCCGCCAGGACACCATCCGCCAACTCATCAGGAGCATGCCCAGACGCTGTAGGGAGTGCATACAGGCACGCGGGAGCCGTACACACTACTGAGTCACTTTATGAGTTGATGTGATGAAATGAAAAGAATGTGATTTACATTCTTTACTTTGATTTTGGGTGTGATTTTGAATCCAGCCCTCAATGAGTTGATGATTTTGGTTTTCATTGACCGTTGTTACGTCATTTTGTTCTCAACAAATTATTCAATGTACATCAGTAACGATTTTACACTTGAATAGTTAGTTATCAAGATCTGATGTGTGATTTAAGTGTTCCCTTCATTTCTTTAGAGCAGTGTATTAAAGGTCACATATTATGCTCATTTCCAGGTTCATAGATGTATTTTAATGTTGCACTAGAACATGTTTACATGCTGCAATGTTCAAAAAAACCTTTATTCTTCTCATACTGCAGCCTGAGTCTGCCTGCCTCAGAGCCTAATTCAGCCGCTGTCTGAAAACCACTGATTCACAGCCTGTCTTTAAAGATCCATCTGTGAGAAATGACCAACAGAATCATCCCAGAGGAGAGCAGACAGCTGAAAGCAGATGGGAGATACAGAGCTAACCCCATTAGCTACATGCTACCGCTATGACACGGTGTGTAAACACAGCGACCATCAGGGTGGAAAATAGAAGATGTGAAACAGTAGTCAGTTCATTATTTCTGCTAAAAGATAAATGTATGGAAGATCAGAGTAATGGTATTGTAAGTGCCGTTGCATAAATGTGTTCATGATATATAATTAGTAATTGATCCCATAAGTTCATGCAATAAATAAATAAATAGATAATTCATTTAATGTAAGGTTAAAAATTTAAATATGATGTGAGTAAAATTATTTGTTTCATACAGTTCAAAATGTGTAACAGGTAGAAGTGTTTCAGTCAAAAGTACATTAGTCCACTGTGTTTTACGTTCCGCCCCGGAACCAATGTTCCCTGTGTAGTACCACTACGACGGAATTCATTGAGGGACTAAAACAATCCAACGTAAGTGAAGGAGCAGATGCCTTTCGCGGGCTCTGTAAAGTGTTTAAAGCTATGATTATCGACGTCTGAAGCTAAAAGCAGACAGTCAAAGAGACTTTCAAAAGGACTTTCATGGACTCAAGAACCTCTTTTCATGACAAGCGGCCAACGAGTTTTCACGGCGTGTGCATGACGTGACTCAGAAGTGAAGCATCAGAGAAAGACGTGTCCAAGCAATAAACGCCCGTATCAAAGAACCGACCTGTGTCTGTGTTGTTGTGAAGAGAGCTACAGGTATATTATTTACAGTAGTAGCTGTCTCTGTGTTACCATGACTACAGACCACCGGAGCTTAGCTTACCATAGTGTACCAGAGCTGAAGACTTTCTCCTGTACCATGTCACATAACTAACTAACAGGTGAGATGATTACAAATGCTGTGAATAATTAATATTGTCATCTGTCAACTCAAATAAAGTTTGACTGTGAAACAGAAATGTGTTGTGTTGCTTACAAGTCACTATTTACTACCTGTACTCTGCTACATGCATGACATCAAATATATATAATATATAAATATCATCTGTTTAAACAGTGTAATTACATAAAGCCTTTGTGAAAGAACATGTTATATTTAGATGATGGGAGTACATGAAGCCTGTTCTGCTGGTTCTTGCAGACTTTGCTCAAGTTAGGTTGAGGAGGAGAGACAGTGACGCGCTGTGGGGCGGGGTCAGCTACTGAAGGTTCTGCTCTGGTTCGACCAGGAAACCCTTACATGGCTTGCATTTCTCTAATGACGTCAGAAGAGAAGGAAAAAAAGCAAAATTTTTTTCTGCACCCATTTCCGGACAAACGGAGGAGGAGAAAAAGAGAGAGGATGGTCTTTTATGATACTATGGTGGCCTGTAGACACACTGGAAACAGATATTGATGTTTAAAAGACATGGAAAAGTGCATTTTGCATAATAGGTGACCTTTAAACTAAAATCATAAAGTTCTTCATAACATTTTGTGAGGATTGCAACTCGATCAGAGTCACACATCTCCTCTGCTCCTCTATTTAAGAAACTCCACATTCTTACTATTTATGATATCAATATTTCTCAAATATGTGTTTTTATTTATAAGATACTTTCTGGTGGGAATATTCCTGAGCAGTTCAAGACCTATTTTAAAACAGATTCTCAGGTCCATTCTTACTCAACCTGTCAGTCTCTAGATCTTCATCCTCCTAAATGTCTCACTAGTAGAGGTCAGTTTTCAATAAGATTTAGGGGAACCAAATTATGGAGTAGCTTTTCACATCTATCAATAAACTGTTCATCTGTCAAATGTTTCAAAAGTCGCTTAAAGGGTCATTTAATTAACTTGTAATTGCTTTACCCCATGTTGTCCATGTATCTGTTTCTATGTTTTTTATTTTTTTCCCACTCACAATGTTGTTTGGTTACGATTACCCAGAAGTCTTTATAGATATTTAAAACAATATCCTCCTCACAAACACTAACCAAACACTACCACGCAACAAACACACACACACACACACACACACACACTTATCTTTTTTGATATATTCACTGTATTGTTATTGTTGTTACTATATATATCTTGTCCTAATTGTTTGTTATCACTATTATGTAGTCATATTGTTTCTTTATATTAATCTTGTCTCTAGGTGGAGGCTTCAGATAAACCCAGTGGTTTTTTTTGCCTCTTCCTGCACTTTATATTATTAATTTTTTTTTTTTGTTATGTTGTATAGTCTTAAATCATATTGTCATTTACCATTATCATTTATTTATTTATTCTTTTGATTATTTATTATGTATCATTTATAATTATATTGTCATTTATCATTATCATTTTTTATTTAGATTATTTATTATATATTATTTATTTATTATTATATTGTCATTTATCATTTATTCTTTTGATTATTTATTATAAATCGTTTATTATTATATTGTCATTTATCACTATCATTTATTTCTTTATTCTTTTGATTACTTGTTATGTCAGATGCACTCAAGTGTTGAGCTCTTCAGGGTAGAAACTATCAAATAAGATGAAAACATGGATCATAAATGAGTTTTGTGAGCAGCAGGTTAAAGCAGTGTAACTGACCTGCAGTAAGTGGCTCTTGTCTGCGTATCCTTTGACGAATAACCAGTAGAGAGTGGTGGATAAACTGGGACCAGGCAGGTCATCGATGCTCTTCAGCTTCCCAGCCTCGGTGGTCGCCTGGACGTTCAGGTTTCTGCTGGAAACAGAGAGGTGGTGGTGTCGCAGCTCCAGTGTCCGAGCAGAGAGCACAGAGAGCCGCAAAGCTCTGGCTGCAGCCACGAAGGAGCTCATGGTGTGAGCTGGAAGCCGGTAGTCCGAATGGGTTTGTTTGTGTCAGTGTCAGACTTTTTAGTGCACATCCCCCTGCAGGGAGCTTTCAGTACTCCAGCAACTGATTTGTTAATCAATGCATCTATCATTGAACTGTGGCTGAAATCAGTCATTTAACATTATCATTTATTTATTTATTCCTTTGATTATTTATTATGTATCATTTATTATTATATTGTCATTTATCATTATCATTTTTTATTAATTATTTAGATTACTTATTATGTGTCATGAATTAATATATTGTTATTTATCAATTATTCCTTTGGTTATTTATAATGTGTCATTTATTATTATATTGTCATTTATCATTATCATTCATTTATTTATTTATTCTTTTGATTATTTATTATGTATCATTTGTTATTATATTGTTATTTATCATTAATTCTTTTGATTATTTATTATGAATCATTTATTATTATATTGTCATTTAACATTACCATTCATTTATTTATTTATTCCTTTGATTATTTATTATGTGTCATTTAATATCATATTGTCATTTATCATTATCATGTTTTATTGATTATTTAGATTATTTATTATGTATCATTTATTATTATATTGTCATTTATCATTATCATTTTTATTAATTATTTAGATTATTTATTATGTATCATTTATTATTATATTGTCATTTATCATTTATCCTGTAACAAATATGTTAAAGCCTTTTTGTTAATAGAAACTCAATACTTAAAATGTTTAACGATTCTACATAACTCTGGCTTTTAAAAAAATTAAATGTATAAAGTAAAAATATATATTTTTTTAATTTATCAGGAAAAACTGGACCATTTGTATACAGAAAAGAGATGATTATTCTCTTAGTTGTATTATTATTCTCTTTATTTTAAATCTAAATCCAACAAAAACAAATCAGAAAGCATCGACTGCCTTGAAAATCTTTCTCATTTCACTATATATGCACCTGTACCCATGTTCTGTTCTTTGCTTATCCTTTTTTATTTTCATATAACCTTGTATAATAATATATATAGTAATATAACAATACCTTTGATGTTCTTGCGCTGATGAGCAACATTATATTCAGAAAATGTGTTTTATTCTACTGCTAAAGATCTTGATTCAGTGAAGTCCTGGCTTTATAAGGCACATTGTTAAATAAAGAGACAATGATTCATAAACCCTGAGATCACGTTGTCCCTCCAATCTATCGATTAGTTTACAACATTAGTCGTATGTGTTTTCAGTGTATTGAGCCTTCAGGGCCACAGTAGGTAAGATTAGCTCACAACGTTAGCCGAATGATGTCCAATAAATAACATCATATTCAGAAAATGTGTTTTAACGCCCTCTTGTGGCGACGGTTGGTAACTGCAACTGTATTTTAAGTCAAGTTAGAGGAATTACATATAAACAACACTTCCTGTTAGATCCTTCAAAATAAAACATTTATAGTTTGAATGTTTACCGACAGTATTATTATACGATTTTGTTACTTCATGGTAGTAGGGACAACTTGATAAAGGAAATGGAAACGTATTAAACCTTTTTCTACTAAACCAAAGTGTGAGAACAATCATTTTGGAGGAAACTAACGTCCGTTAGTTTCGGCTAACATTGTAAACTAATCGATAGACTCGAGGGACTGTGACAACATGATCGCAGGTTTAGCCGAGCCGGCCAACTTTCTACAGCAAAAGCGTATAATAATACTGTCGGTAAACATTCAAACTAAAACTCCACCACCGTCTTTTATTGGGTTTTATTTTGTAGGATCTAACAGGAAGTGTTGCATATATGTAATTCCTCTAACTTGACATTATTATATGTAACACTTCCTGTTAGATCCTTCAAAATAAAACTTTTATAAAAGACGGTAGTGGATTTTCAGTTTGAATGTTTACCGACAGTATGACTATACACTTTTGTTGTCGAGGCTCGGCTAAACCTGTGATCATGTTGTCGCAGTCCCTCGAGTCTATCGATTAGTTTACAATGTTAGCCGAAACTAACAACGACTAACGTTACTTTACCTCCAAAATGAATGTTCTCACACTTTCGTTTAGTAGAAGAAGGTGTAATACGTTTCCATTTTCTACATCAATTTGAATCCACTACCGTAAAGTCACAAAATCGTATACTAATAGTGTCAATAAACATTCAAACTATAAAGGTTTTATTTTGAAGAAATCAACAGGAAGTGTTGTTTATATGTAATTCCTCTAACTTGACCTTAATGCAGTTGCAGTTACCGACCGTCGCCACAAGAGGGCGTTAAAACACATTTTCTGAATATAATGTTATTTATTGGACATCATCATGTTGAGGCTGTAGCTGGTTTACAGACTACTTTACATTTAAATGTTACTTATATTAAGGCAAGAACATCAGAGGTATTGTTATATTATTATATATATTATTATACAAGGTTATATGAAAGCAAAAAGGATAAGCAAAGAACAAGGCAAGGCAAAGCAGCTTTATTTGTATAGCACATTTCAACAACAGGGCAATTCAAAGTGCTTTACAGAAACATTCAAGAACATTGCGACAAAATGCAAAAGAACATTAAGAAATAATTAAAACAGTTATAAAAACATAAAAACATAAAAACATTAAAGATTAGAAAATAAAAACAAGCTAAAAATAAAAGCTGGGATAGAAGCTAAAATTGCATAAAACTCAAAAGAGTAAAAGTTATAGTGCAGTGTCAGAATAAAAGGCACCCGCAAACAGGAAAGTTTTAAGCTTTGTTTTAAAAGAAGTGAGAGTTGGAGCGGTCCTGCAGGTTTCTGGGAGCTTGTTCCAGATATTTGGTGCATAAAAACTGAATGCTGCTTCTGCATGTTTAGTTCTGACTCTGGGGACACTAAGCAGACCTGATCCAGATGACCTGAGAGGTCTGGATGGTTCATAACACAGCAGAAGATCAGAAATGTATTTTGGCCCTAAACCATTTAGTGCTTTGTAAACCAGCAGCAGTATTTTGAAATCAATTCTCTGAGAGACAGGGAGCCAGTGTAGAGACCTCAGAACTGGACTGATGTGATCCACTTTCTTGGTCTTAGTGAGGACTCTAGCAGCAGCGTTCTGAATCAGCTGCAGCTGTCTGATCGATTTTTTAGGAAGACCGGTAAAGACGCCGTTACAGTAGTCAAGTCGGCTGAAGATAAATGCATGGACTAGTTTTTCCAAATCCTGCTGAGACATCAGTCCTCTAATTCTTCTTATATTCTTCAGGTGATAGAAGGCTGTCTTTGTCATTGTCTTAATATGGCTGTTAAAGCTCAGGTCTGAGTCCATGACTACACCAAGGTTTCTGGCTCGGTCTGAGCTTTTTAACATCACAGATTGTAGGTGAGCACTAACCTTTAATCTTTCTTTTTTGGCTCCAAAAACTACGACCTCAGTTTTGTCTTTGTTCAGCTGAAGAAAATTCTGGCACATCCAATTATTGACTTGTTCAATGCACTCACTCAGTGCTTGTATTGGACTGTAGTCTCCTGGTGATAGAGTTATGTAAATTTGTGTGTCGTCTGCATAGTTATGGTAATTTATTTTGTTGTTCTCAAAAATCTGACCCAGTGGGAGCATGTAGATGTTAAACAAAAGAGGCCCCAAGATGGAGCCTTGGGGAACTCCGCATGTGATTTTGTTCAGCTCAGATTTGCAATTACCTATAGACACAAAGAAGTCCCTGTCTTTTAGGTAGGATTTAAACCAGCTGAGTGCTATGCCAGAAATACCCACCCAGTTTTCCAGTCGGTCTAGTAATATATTATGGTCAACCGTGTCGAATGCAGCACTGAGATCCAGTAAAACTAAAACCGTAGTTCTACCACTGTCTGTGTTCAATCGGATGTCATTGAAGACCTTAACAAGAGCAGTCTCAGTGCTGTGGTTTCGTCGAAAACCTGACTGGAAGACATCAAAAGAGTTGTTGAGTGCCAGAAAGCTATTTAATTTTTGAAAAACTGTTTTTTCAATTATTTTAGACAAGAATGGAAGATTTGATATCGGTCTGTAATTATTTACTATTGATGAGTCCAGATTGTTCTTTTTGAGGAGTGGTTTGATGACAGCAGTTTTCAGGGCCTGTGGGAAGACTCCTGAAACAAGAGATGCATTAACAATCTGTAAAAGCTCTGAGACCATACAATCTGATACTTTTTTGAAAAGGCCTGTTGGCAGAATGTCAAGGCAGCATGAGGAGGATTTTAGATGTTGTATGATTTCCTCCAGGTATGTCTGATTTATTGGATAAAACTGTGTCATGGTATTTGCGCCAGGTTTAAGTGGACGCAGGGGAAACAAACATCCTGTACCTGCTATGGAGGAAGTGACTGCTTGTCTGATTTTGTGAATTTTTTCTGTAAAAAAGGAAGCAAATTCATTGCAGGCCCTGGAGGATAAAAGTTCAGAGGCTACTGACACAGAAGGGTTTGTTAGCCTGTCGACAGTAGCAAACAGGGCACGTGCATTGTTATTGTTTTTGGTGATGATGTCAGAGAAGAAGGACCGCCTTGCATTTTTCAGTTCTGAATTATAAATGCAAAGTCTCTCTTTATAGATGTCATAATGAACT